>NC_135621.1:28445000-28676352 GCF_053574225.1 Canis aureus | reverse complement strand
GGGTTTTTTCTTAAGATGTT
Source organism: Canis aureus (assembly GCF_053574225.1). Lineage (NCBI taxonomy): Eukaryota > Metazoa > Chordata > Mammalia > Carnivora > Canidae > Canis > Canis aureus. The sequence continues at coordinate 28,676,332 of NC_135621.1, read as the reverse complement.
ATTTATTTCTTCATGAGGGACACGGGGGGTGGGGGCAGACACACAGGCAGAGAGAGAGAGGACAGGCTTCCACTCGCTTGCTGGTGCCACCCCGCCTCCCTCTGCGACCCCTTCCGAGGGCCCCCGGGGAGGCCAGGCCAGTCCTCTGCCCGGTGCCCCACAGGAGCAGCCCGGGGCGCTCAGACCTCGCCGGGGCCTCTCCCTCTCCCCGGGCAGGCTGGCATCCCATGTCCTGGTCTCACCAGCCCATCCCCGTCCTGCCGACCCTCTCCCTGTGGTGGAGGGACACCCTGGGGATTCCCCCCTTGACGTCAAGGCCAGCCCGAGCCACACGCTGTGTCGGGGCCCGACACATGCCCACTCGGGACCATTGCCGAAAACACAACACCAGAGCCTACTCTCCTCAGATAATCACGGGATTTTCTATAAGGATGAAAATACCACGTGCCCTTTCCAAACCAAAATCCTACAGCTGGGAGGGACCTCCTGGCCCAAGGCTCACAAGTGATCCCCAGGCCCAATTCCACCTGGAATTCCAGGATCGGAGGGAGTGAGGATCGGGACCATCAGGGATGAGTCCCGGAGCCCAAGGTAGGCCGGCGGGACATCAGAGCCGGACGGGCCAGCAGGAGGGAGGCAAAGACGTGGAGGAGCCCTGGGGTCCAGGAGGAGCCCCTGGGGGTGGCGGTGCCCCATCAGGCCGCCCTGGGCAGGGGCTCAGCAGCAGGTGATGCAGGAGGCGGGGTACCTGTCCCAGTCCTCCGGGCCAGCCTCCATGTCCGCGGCCCTTCACCGCCTCTGGCTCTGTGCCGGCTGCTCCTCCACCTGGTCGCACCTGTGCTCCCCCGTCGGGGTGCTCCCCGCGGACCCAGGAGCCTTATATACCATCAGCGCTCCTGGCAGCTGCTGAGCTGGCATTACCGCGCCACACCCCTTCTCGACTTGGGCTACTACTCATGCCACCCTCATGGGTGTCGACATAGGAGGAAGTTGTCTGGGAAGTGTCCTACCCGAAGTCCCCAGGGTCAGGTTTTGGTTTCTCTGCTCTGACGGAGGCCCTACCTGGAAGCCTCAAGGAGTGACCAAGGGCAGATGAGGTCCGAGGGGGGTGCGGTCCCTCTCAGATTGAGGGACCAGCAAGGCGGGAGGCCTTGGGACCTGGACAGGCGTCGGGACCCTGGAGGGCGGCCCGGGCACAGACACAGCCCCAGAGGGCAGGCTCCTGGGCGGTGTCCCCACCCCACCCCCCAGGAGTCTCCCTTAGCAGCCAGCAGGGCCTTGGCCTGACCTGGGCTCCCCGGGCAGGGTGAGACACCTGTGCACCTGCACACAACCTTGTCCCGGGATGGCCGGAGCGTCCGGTCTGAGAAACGGCAGCCGGACCTTCCTCCCGGGTCCTCTCCAGGCGGGAGGACAAACTCCGGCTGAGCTCTCCTTCGGAGCCCACTCCCTAGGCGCCCACCACCCACTGGATGATTGAGACATTCAGCCCCATTACCACCGCAGCAGAAATGAAAGGCTCCAGAGGGACTGGGACTTGGCCAGGGCCCCACAGGGGTCAGAAGGATGGGTGCAGGGATGCAGGGATGCGGGGACGCAGCCCTCCTCCTGGGCGGCCACCTGTGCTCTTCTGTCCACCTCCAGGCCTGGAGCGATGAAGGGGAATTTGTGTTCCGGTCCCGAGGGGACCCGGGGCCCTACCCTCGTCCCCGTGGGGCTGCCCCTCTGGCCCACTGACTCCCCCATCCTGGCTTCCCTACCCACTCCACCCCGCATCCTGGCCCAGCCTCCCTCCCTCCCTCCCTGGGGCTGTGTCTGTCCCAGGGGCCAGCGGGGCCAACCCGGGCCTGAGTCACACCTGGCTGCCTCCACCGAGAGTCGCGGGGCTGATCCCCCTCCCCGCTGTCTAGTCACATCTGAGAGTGGAAACCTTAGCACAGTGTCCCTTCCTCCTGGGGAGGACAGACAGAACGGTGACCTCCCGGGGCCTGTGTTGAGGCCCCTCCCTCGTCCCTCAGCCTCTAGACCCGGTCCTCTCTAGCCCTGACCCTGGCCCCTGGGGGCCCAGGTGGTCTCTGCGGTGTCCTGCCTGGTGCCCACACTTTCCACTCACAGCCTCTGCACCCAACGGACCGCACACACCCACAGTCGCTAGCCCTCCTGAGCTGGAGCCCCCATCCCTCCCTGGACGGGGGCTGCGGAGGCCAGGCCTGGGTCCCTGAGGATTTCCCCCACCCAGTCCCCAGCTCTTGCCTTCCAGGGGGGAGGATGCGGCCCTGATGCAGGCCAAGCTCTCTTCCAGGACCCCCAGAGTTTCCTGGTCACTCACCCCCTCGAGGCAGCGCTGCTGGTCCCCCCATACCCATTGTTTCCGAGGGAGGGACCCCTATGTGTGCACGCAGCCCTGTGCTGGGGCAGGCAGTGGGTCCAGGAGCGAGAGGTCCTGCTGTATAAGCCCTGGCCCTGGAGGCCCACTGAGGGCAGCAGCCCCCCCTCCCCACACACACACACACATCTGTCCCCTGCCTTCCAGGTGGCTCCTGCAGCCAGGACACCCGCATCTCAATGGGCTCAGCCTGCGGCACTGGCTCTCCTGAGCAGAGGTGCCCCTTCAACCGTCCTGGAGCATCTGTGGGGAGACCAACGGGGCCTCCTTTACAGGAGGGTGCTTTGCTCCCACTTTCCCGGGACAGTCTCCCTAGCACTCCAGCTCCTCTGCCAGCAGCTCTGAGGTCTCAGGTTCTGGAATGTTTATCAGCACCCCGTCCTTCCCGGCTCCCCTACCCCTGCACTGTCTGCTCCGTGCCTCCGCCTGCCTGCCCCCTCTACTGCAGACAAGACTGGCTCTGCGTGTCTCCACGTCTGGAAGACCGATTTGCAGTGAGTGACCAGAGTACAGGCGGTGAGAGCATCCTCGTCCCGGGAAGACCAGAGGGCACATCCCGGCCAACAAGGTCTTGCCCTTCTCCCCAAGGTTACCTCTTGACTCACCTGTGTGAGTCTCAGATGAGGGGCAGGAGCATGAGGCCCCGCCAGCTGGGACCTGGGAGGGGGGCCTCACCTCAATGTTCTCGTCCCCCTGGTCCTTCCCGAAGGACCCCAGCCCCGCATCTCACCCATGGCCCCCGCCCCATGTTCTCTGAAGTCTGACTTCACACAGACTTCACAGCACAGGCCCAGGGACTAGCATGCTCCCTGTCCCTGTCTCCCTGAGACATGCTCCTGAAAAGGTGGCTGTAGAGCCTGCGTGGTGACCTCTGGGTCCAGGGGAAGCGCTCGACACGACCCGTGTGGCCATGACCAAGAAGCACACAGGCAGCCAGCTGGAGGAGGGAGATCCTGTCCTCTCCGGGGAAGGACAGCCCCTCCTCCCCGAGTCAGCTCTGGAACAGAGTGAAGATGTGAAAAGATCCTTACTGGGGTTCCGCCAGAGAGAGTTCCTAGCAAAGCGTGCCAGGGTCCGAGGAGGGAAGGGAAGGGAGGGCCCGGGTCCCCGTGAGAGCTCATGTCTGCACCCCTACCTCGGGAGCCGGTGCAGGCCAGGCCAGGACTGGTCTCTGTTCTCCCGTCAGGAAAACTGGGAACAGGCTGGGCTGCCCAGGGCGGGGGACGGGGGACAGACTGGTGGTGCCAGAGAGACAGACTGGAGCCAAAGTAGCCCAGGAGGGTGCACACACGGCCCCTCGGCCTGAGTCTCTCCACCGCTCAGGCAGCAGAAGGTCCCGTTAGCATCCTGACTCCAGGCCAGGTGGCTCTGGATGAGCTCCCAGCCCTGCCCCCCTGCAGGTGGCCTCCCCTCCCTGGAGCCAGGGGACAGGACAGGCTGCCTGTGCCCAGCCCTGGGGCGAGTAGTGCTCCCTGGCTGTGTCGTGTCCCCTGTCCAGCACCTCATGGTGGTCTCTGGCTCATGGGCAGAGCTTCAACACTGGGCTCCTGGAGAGACAGGGCCCTGGGAGATAGGGGGCAGGTCTTCCTGGACCCCACCCTCTGGAAACTGTAACTGTGGGGAACCTACTCCTCCTGTCGGGACCACCAGTCCTCTTCCTGGGTTGCCCCCTATCCCCTGTGTCACTGTACCATGGATTTTTTGGTGACTTGCTTCCTGGGCCAGAGGTAGGGATGTTGTCAGAGTCCAGAATCAAAACCAAAGGTGTGATTTGATGATGCTTTTCTTCCAACAGTCACCATTTGGGGAGTTTCAACCGCTGACGTTGGTCTGAGTTCAGATATTCACTTGGATGAGTCCTTTAACCCTGGGTGGTTCCTTTTTGTCATGTCCCTGCTTGTCGAGTAGCTGTGCGGGGTGTCTAGGTCATAAAGTGGCTGGGCTCGTTTGCTCAGGCACGTGTATAGGACGGCAGATGCTTGTCTATATGTGTGTCCTGAGGTCCCAGGGATATCCTGAGTAGGGAACCACCTCTTCTAATCCACCCCTAAGGCTCACAGTCCTGAGATAGACGCAAGATGTACGGTCACCTCAGCCCTGGAGGACAAAGTAGGCTGGTCTGAGCCACAGGCTGGTGTCCCTCTCTCTTTTCCCCACAGCACATTCTCTCTGCTCAGAATCCTCCTGCTTCTGGCCCTGGCTACCAGGGTTTGCTCCAAGCCTCCTCCTGGGCTGGGCTCAGGTCCTAATTCTGCTCTGCCTGGCGATCCTCAGTACGGAAGAACAGGGCTCAATCGACTCGTGTTATTGCTCTCGTTCACTTTACCAGTGGGTACCTGCTTCAGAGAGATGCAGATACTCAAGCAGGGGAAGGCTGTGGGTGGGTCCAGTACACCCAGTTTCTTCTACTCCCAAGACAAACAACATTGTTGGGCACTCCCATACTGACCTCTGAGGAAAGTATCTGGGGGCTGTTTCTGTTTCAGGCTCTGACAACCTGATGTGATGCCAGAAAATCTGTGGCTGTCACCTGTAGTGAGCAAGAGGGGGTGCAGCTCTGTTCTCTGACAGTCCCTCCTCCTGGGGACAGAGAACAAGGCCTTGGCTGGAGGAGCTCCTGTATCCGTTCCTGGATCCATCCCACCTCCCTTTCCAGGCCCTACATTTGTACTCCATATGTGTGCAGACTTCGGAGGGGGGGACGTAAGGGTCCATGTTGGGAATCAGGGATTGGGCCTCCGTCCTGGGCTCTCAGCGGGGGGGAATCACCTGAATGTAACAAACAAAGCGTCTGGGCTTTGCGAGCCTTCACTCTGGGCTGAGCGAGCTCTCAGGCGCTCCTGGCAGTTCCTCGCCGTCCGTGTTACACACTCAGGGAAGCTGCCAGAACTCCCCAGCTCGGCTCTTCGTGTTTGTCTTCTGCTATTCTCCTCGGCGACCAGAGGGCTGCCCCCCTCCAGGCACAGGGTCTCAGCCCAGGGAGCAAGACGGCCGCACAAACCTAACACCCCAGAGATCACACGTCCTTCTGCTGGGTCACAGTGGTTACCGAGTGTGATGATGGCCCAGCAGGGACCCATCGTTTACGGTTCCTGTTGGTGTTTCCTTTGGAGACCCCGCTTGTCCTGTTGCTCTCTGAGCCTTCCTTCTCACCGACCCCTTCCTCTGGGTGGCCCGCACCCCAGCCCTTGCCCTGCTCTCTCTCTAGGCCCTTCGTTCTGGCTCTGGTCCTGCTCTGGCCACACCCCCTCACCTCTCTGCTGATGCTCATTATGTGCAACCCTGTCCTATCGCACCTGGGTGGACCCTCCCTCATGTGCTCCCCCTTGGCTCCTCCTGCATCCCCAGTGTCTGAGCTCCAGCCAGAGGCTTCCCTGCGATGTCTCTGTAAGGGTGCTGTCATATCCTGTTCAGCACCTCATGGTGAGGTAAACACCCTTTGGGGAAGTTTAATTCCTCTGATTTCCCACAGTGATGAGAGTGCTCTGAGTGTGGCTGGAGACTGGGGGGAAGTTCCTTCTTGTTGTCGGTCTGTGCGTGTGTGTATGTGTGTGTGTGTGTGTGTGTTTATCTTCTGATTCAGGGAAGCCACTGAGGCACAGCTGTGTGCCGGGCCCCCCATTTTTATCTCTGGGACGCCTGAGTCCCACAGGACATCTTGGTGAAACCACGAGGTGTCATCAAGCATAAGCCTCTAGTCAGACCAAGAAGCAGTGCCATAGGCTCTGGGGACAGACCCAAAAATTAAGCCACTGTCTTGACCCCTCTGTGTCTTCTGCACTGAGGTCTGTCTCAGTTTTCTGAGCACCTCCTCCAGGCTGCTCTCCCCTTCTCTGGGCTCTGTCTCTTGGCTGCTCCTGTCCCCATGCCCCCATCTGGGCTCAGCCCTGGACACCCCATCCTTTCCTCCATCCCCAGGAACTGGGCCCACCCTGAGTCTCAGCGGTGACCACTCTCCTGAGGCCACTGCCCACCCTGCCTCTCCCGTGCCGGGTTGCAAGTATATGGCCAGAAAGTCCAGTGGACTGGGGGTTACATTGTGAGTAGAATGATTTATCAAACAAGGATATCCCCCTCTTTTTTTTTATCATAACATCATAATTTGTTGTTGAGGAATCGTGATCTCAGACATTGTCTAAAGCACTTGATATTTGCCTTGTCACTTAGCTGCCACAACAGCCCCCATGGTCATTCACGGCCATTGTCCCTGTGTTTCAAGGAAGGAGCCCAAGGACCCTGAGCATGGAGGAGGCTGGGATCCGAGTGAAGTCCACGGCCTTGTGAGCGTACAGCACCCTTACAGAGACATCGCAGGGAAGCCTCTGGCTGGAGCTCAGACACTGGGGATGCAGGAGGAGCCAAGGGGGAGCACATGAGGGAGGGTCCACCCAGGTGCGATAGGACAGGGTTGCACATAATGAGCATCAGCAGAGAGGTGAGGGGGTGTGGCCAGAGCAGGACCAGAGCCAGAACGAAGGGCCTAGAGAGAGAGCAGGGCAAGGGCTGGGGTGCGGGCCACCCAGAGGAAGGGGTCGGTGAGAAGGAAGGCTCAGAGAGCAACAGGACAAGCGGGGTCTCCAAAGGAAACACCAACAGGAACCGTAAACGATGGGTCCCTGCTGGGCCATCATCACACTCGGTAACCACTGTGACCCAGCAGAAGGACGTGTGATCTCTGGGGTGTTAGGTTTGTGCGGCCGTCTTGCTCCCTGGGCTGAGACCCTGTGCCTGGAGGGGGGCAGCCCTCTGGTCGCCGAGGAGAATAGCAGAAGACAAACACGAAGAGCCGAGCTGGGGAGTTCTGGCAGCTTCCCTGAGTGTGTAACACGGATGGCGAGGAACTGCCAGGAGCGCCTGAGAGCTCGCTCAGCCCAGAGTGAAGGCTCGCAAAGCCCAGACGCTTTGTTTGTTACATTCAGGTGATTCCCCCCCGCTGAGAGCCCAGGACGGAGGCCCAATCCCTGATTCCCAACATGGACCCTTACGTCCCCCCCTCCGAAGTCTGCACACATATGGAGTACAAATGTAGGGCCTGGAAAGGGAGGTGGGATGGATCCAGGAACGGATACAGGAGCTCCTCCAGCCAAGGCCTTGTTCTCTGTCCCCAGGAGGAGGGACTGTCAGAGAACAGAGCTGCACCCCCTCTTGCTCACTACAGGTGACAGCCACAGATTTTCTGGCATCACATCAGGTTGTCAGAGCCTGAAACAGAAACAGCCCCCAGATACTTTCCTCAGAGGTCAGTATGGGAGTGCCCAACAATGTTGTTTGTCTTGGGAGTAGAAGAAACTGGGTGTACTGGACCCACCCACAGCCTTCCCCTGCTTGAGTATCTGCATCTCTCTGAAGCAGGTACCCACTGGTAAAGTGAACGAGAGCAATAACACGAGTCGATTGAGCCCTGTTCTTCCGTACTGAGGATCGCCAGGCAGAGCAGAATTAGGACCTGAGCCCAGCCCAGGAGGAGGCTTGGAGCAAACCCTGGTAGCCAGGGCCAGAAGCAGGAGGATTCTGAGCAGAGAGAATGTGCTGTGGGGAAAAGAGAGAGGGACACCAGCCTGTGGCTCAGACCAGCCTACTTTGTCCTCCAGGGCTGAGGTGACCGTACATCTTGCGTCTATCTCAGGACTGTGAGCCTTAGGGGTGGATTAGAAGAGGTGGTTCCCTACTCAGGATATCCCTGGGACCTCAGGACACACATATAGACAAGCATCTGCCGTCCTATACACGTGCCTGAGCAAACGAGCCCAGCCACTTTATGACCTAGACACCCCGCACAGCTACTCGACAAGCAGGGACATGACAAAAAGGAACCACCCAGGGTTAAAGGACTCATCCAAGTGAATATCTGAACTCAGACCAACGTCAGCGGTTGAAACTCCCCAAATGGTGACTGTTGGAAGAAAAGCATCATCAAATCACACCTTTGGTTTTGATTCTGGACTCTGACAACATCCCTACCTCTGGCCCAGGAAGCAAGTCACCAAAAAATCCATGGTACAGTGACACAGGGGATAGGGGGCAACCCAGGAAGAGGACTGGTGGTCCCGACAGGAGGAGTAGGTTCCCCACAGTTACAGTTTCCAGAGGGTGGGGTCCAGGAAGACCTGCCCCCTATCTCCCAGGGCCCTGTCTCTCCAGGAGCCCAGTGTTGAAGCTCTGCCCATGAGCCAGAGACCACCATGAGGTGCTGGACAGGGGACACGACACAGCCAGGGAGCACTACTCGCCCCAGGGCTGGGCACAGGCAGCCTGTCCTGTCCCCTGGCTCCAGGGAGGGGAGGCCACCTGCAGGGGGGCAGGGCTGGGAGCTCATCCAGAGCCACCTGGCCTGGAGTCAGGATGCTAACGGGACCTTCTGCTGCCTGAGCGGTGGAGAGACTCAGGCCGAGGGGCCGTGTGTGCACCCTCCTGGGCTACTTTGGCTCCAGTCTGTCTCTCTGGCACCACCAGTCTGTCCCCCGTCCCCCGCCCTGGGCAGCCCAGCCTGTTCCCAGTTTTCCTGACGGGAGAACAGAGACCAGTCCTGGCCTGGCCTGCACCGGCTCCCGAGGTAGGGGTGCAGACATGAGCTCTCACGGGGACCCGGGCCCTCCCTTCCCTTCCCTCCTCGGACCCTGGCACGCTTTGCTAGGAACTCTCTCTGGCGGAACCCCAGTAAGGATCTTTTCACATCTTCACTCTGTTCCAGAGCTGACTCGGGGAGGAGGGGCTGTCCTTCCCCGGAGAGGACAGGATCTCCCTCCTCCAGCTGGCTGCCTGTGTGCTTCTTGGTCATGGCCACACGGGTCGTGTCGAGCGCTTCCCCTGGACCCAGAGGTCACCACGCAGGCTCTACAGCCACCTTTTCAGGAGCATGTCTCAGGGAGACAGGGACAGGGAGCATGCTAGTCCCTGGGCCTGTGCTGTGAAGTCTGTGTGAAGTCAGACTTCAGAGAACATGGGGCGGGGGCCATGGGTGAGATGCGGGGCTGGGGTCCTTCGGGAAGGACCAGGGGGACGAGAACATTGAGGTGAGGCCCCCCTCCCAGGTCCCAGCTGGCGGGGCCTCATGCTCCTGCCCCTCATCTGAGACTCACACAGGTGAGTCAAGAGGTAACCTTGGGGAGAAGGGCAAGACCTTGTTGGCCGGGATGTGCCCTCTGGTCTTCCCGGGACGAGGATGCTCTCACCGCCTGTACTCTGGTCACTCACTGCAAATCGGTCTTCCAGACGTGGAGACACGCAGAGCCAGTCTTGTCTGCAGTAGAGGGGGCAGGCAGGCGGAGGCACGGAGCAGACAGTGCAGGGGTAGGGGAGCCGGGAAGGACGGGGTGCTGATAAACATTCCAGAACCTGAGACCTCAGAGCTGCTGGCAGAGGAGCTGGAGTGCTAGGGAGACTGTCCCGGGAAAGTGGGAGCAAAGCACCCTCCTGTAAAGGAGGCCCCGTTGGTCTCCCCACAGATGCTCCAGGACGGTTGAAGGGGCACCTCTGCTCAGGAGAGCCAGTGCCGCAGGCTGAGCCCATTGAGATGCGGGTGTCCTGGCTGCAGGAGCCACCTGGAAGGCAGGGGACAGATGTGTGTGTGTGTGTGGGGAGGGGGGGGCTGCTGCCCTCAGTGGGCCTCCAGGGCCAGGGCTTATACAGCAGGACCTCTCGCTCCTGGACCCACTGCCTGCCCCAGCACAGGGCTGCGTGCACACATAGGGGTCCCTCCCTCGGAAACAATGGGTATGGGGGGACCAGCAGCGCTGCCTCGAGGGGGTGAGTGACCAGGAAACTCTGGGGGTCCTGGAAGAGAGCTTGGCCTGCATCAGGGCCGCATCCTCCCCCCTGGAAGGCAAGAGCTGGGGACTGGGTGGGGGAAATCCTCAGGGACCCAGGCCTGGCCTCCGCAGCCCCCGTCCAGGGAGGGATGGGGGCTCCAGCTCAGGAGGGCTAGCGACTGTGGGTGTGTGCGGTCCGTTGGGTGCAGAGGCTGTGAGTGGAAAGTGTGGGCACCAGGCAGGACACCGCAGAGACCACCTGGGCCCCCAGGGGCCAGGGTCAGGGCTAGAGAGGACCGGGTCTAGAGGCTGAGGGACGAGGGAGGGGCCTCAACACAGGCCCCGGGAGGTCACCGTTCTGTCTGTCCTCCCCAGGAGGAAGGGACACTGTGCTAAGGTTTCCACTCTCAGATGTGACTAGACAGCGGGGAGGGGGATCAGCCCCGCGACTCTCGGTGGAGGCAGCCAGGTGTGACTCAGGCCCGGGTTGGCCCCGCTGGCCCCTGGGACAGACACAGCCCCAGGGAGGGAGGGAGGGAGGCTGGGCCAGGATGCGGGGTGGAGTGGGTAGGGAAGCCAGGATGGGGGAGTCAGTGGGCCAGAGGGGCAGCCCCACGGGGACGAGGGTAGGGCCCCGGGTCCCCTCGGGACCGGAACACAAATTCCCCTTCATCGCTCCAGGCCTGGAGGTGGACAGAAGAGCACAGGTGGCCGCCCAGGAGGAGGGCTGCGTCCCCGCATCCCTGCATCCCTGCACCCATCCTTCTGACCCCTGTGGGGCCCTGGCCAAGTCCCAGTCCCTCTGGAGCCTTTCATTTCTGCTGCGGTGGTAATGGGGCTGAATGTCTCAATCATCCAGTGGGTGGTGGGCGCCTAGGGAGTGGGCTCCGAAGGAGAGCTCAGCCGGAGTTTGTCCTCCCGCCTGGAGAGGACCCGGGAGGAAGGTCCGGCTGCCGTTTCTCAGACCGGACGCTCCGGCCATCCCGGGACAAGGTTGTGTGCAGGTGCACAGGTGTCTCACCCTGAGGGCCCCGGGGAGCCCAGGTCAGGCCAAGGCCCTGCTGGCTGCTAAGGGAGACTCCTGGGGGGTGGGGTGGGGACACCGCCCAGGAGCCTGCCCTCTGGGGCTGTGTCTGTGCCCGGGCCGCCCTCCAGGGTCCCGACGCCTGTCCAGGTCCCAAGGCCTCCCGCCTTGCTGGTCCCTCAATCTGAGAGGGACCGCACCCCCCTCGGACCTCATCTGCCCTTGGTCACTCCTTGAGGCTTCCAGGTAGGGCCTCCGTCAGAGCAGAGAAACCAAAACCTGACCCTGGGGACTTCGGGTAGGACACTTCCCAGACAACTTCCTCCTATGTCGACACCCATGAGGGTGGCATGAGTAGTAGCCCAAGTCGAGAAGGGGTGTGGCGCGGTAATGCCAGCTCAGCAGCTGCCAGGAGCGCTGATGGTATATAAGGCTCCTGGGTCCGCGGGGAGCACCCCGACGGGGGAGCACAGGTGCGACCAGGTGGAGGAGCAGCCGGCACAGAGCCAGAGGCGGTGAAGGGCCGCGGACATGGAGGCTGGCCCGGAGGACTGGGACAGGTACCCCGCCTCCTGCATCACCTGCTGCTGAGCCCCTGCCCAGGGCGGCCTGATGGGGCACCGCCACCCCCAGGGGCTCCTCCTGGACCCCAGGGCTCCTCCACGTCTTTGCCTCCCTCCTGCTGGCCCGTCCGGCTCTGATGTCCCGCCGGCCTACCTTGGGCTCCGGGACTCATCCCTGATGGTCCCGATCCTCACTCCCTCCGATCCTGGAATTCCAGGTGGAATTGGGCCTGGGGATCACTTGTGAGCCTTGGGCCAGGAGGTCCCTCCCAGCTGTAGGATTTTGGTTTGGAAAGGGCACGTGGTATTTTCATCCTTATAGAAAATCCCGTGATTATCTGAGGAGAGTAGGCTCTGGTGTTGTGTTTTCGGCAATGGTCCCGAGTGGGCATGTGTCGGGCCCCGACACAGCGTGTGGCTCGGGCTGGCCTTGACGTCAAGGGGGGAATCCCCAGGGTGTCCCTCCACCACAGGGAGAGGGTCGGCAGGACGGGGATGGGCTGGTGAGACCAGGACATGGGATGCCAGCCTGCCCGGGGAGAGGGAGAGGCCCCGGCGAGGTCTGAGCGCCCCGGGCTGCTCCTGTGGGGCACCGGGCAGAGGACTGGCCTGGCCTCCCCGGGGGCCCTCGGAAGGGGTCGCAGAGGGAGGCGGGGTGGCACCAGCAAGCGAGTGGAAGCCTGTCCTCTGTGGGTCTGGCCAGCATGTGGGGTGCCGGGGTAAAGGGCGTGCGCTGAGGATCCAAAGAATCTGGCAAAACGCAATGAGCTCATAAGCAATACTTTAGCGTTCTAAAGATCAAACTAGCTGTTCTTTGGGTTTTTTCTTAAGATGTTATTTATTTCTTCATGAGGGACACGGGGGGTGGGGGCAGACACACAGGCAGAGAGAGAGAGGCAGGCTTTCTGGGGGGAGCCCGAAGCGGGACTCGATCCCAGGACCCTGTGATCATGCCCAGAGCTAAAGGCAGACGCTCAACCGTGAGCCACCCAGGCGCCCCAAAGTATCTGTACGTTTTATGTAAAATCTCTCTTCTACTCTAAACATACATCAGCAAGATGATGCTCAATACCCTAAAGGGAGCCCCGAGTCTTTGAGCTTCTCCCCCACTCCTGTGTCCACAGACACCTACTGGATGAGAACACCTTCACCCAGAACTTCCGGAATGATCATAACCCATCCAAGACCTACCTCTGCTACCAAGTGGAGCTCAGCGATGGCAGCTCTGGGGTCCTTCTGGACCAGGATAAGGACATCGTTCAAAATGAGGTGACTGGCCCAGGCTGACTGCAGTGTGCAGGGCCTCCCAATACTGGGACCATCAGGGGGTAGAAGGTTCTGGGTGGACATGAGGTGTGGGGTTGGACCCACGCACCTCTCAGGCTTGGTCCCGGCCCAGCAGCCACAGCTCGCCTGGAGTCAGGTGGGGACCGTTTCTGTGGTGGTCACTGGCTTGGAGCCACACATTGGGAAGCAGTCCCAGTGGCCCAAGGCCTGACACCGTCAGTCCCTGTCACCCGAAGCCCCGGGCTCAGCCTCTCCCCTTCTGCTGTGCCTCCGAGGAAGAGTTAGGACAGAGGAGAAGGCTTCCAGGCAAGGGGTCAGCTTTCCCTGGCCCCTTCCCCGGGGCGGCCCCTGGCCAGAGAGCCCGAGTTGTGTGGGCTCTCGACGCTCCCCCTGGCCACAAGCGAGAGGGACTGGAGGGACCCTCGCCCACTCTTGGGGATCCTGCCAAGGCACTGCTGCCCACACCAGCATCCCCCCGAATGTCCATTCGGTCCCCGTGTCCCCATCACGCTCCGCCCAGATCTCTGCGCTGCTACCGCTCACCTGACTTGCTCCGGGTCCTTGCTAGACAATCCCTCCCCTGGACTGGTTGGACTCATGTCGCAGTCCTATGACCCCAACAGTGACTTTCATCCCATGAGCCAGGCACCTCCCCCCGGGCGCCCCTGCCCAGCCCTGCCCCGCCCCCCCCCAGCGAGCCCTTGTGTATCTGCCGAGGGCTCGGCGCTGGGGCTCGTGGAGGTAGCGACACCCGCGTGGAGTGGGTGAGTGGGTGGATGCAGACAGGGCTGGACCCCTCCCTGGAGGAAGCACCCACTCCCACGGCATCAGGTCACTGACCTGGGTGCTCACCTGGCCTCCTCTCTCCCTTGTCTGTGGCTCTGCTGCCTCTGCCTGCAGGGCCCCAGTCGTGAGGGTCCCGAAGACCCTTCCCTTGGGCACAAGCTTAGCGGGGCTCCTGGAACTCAGTAGTCAAGTTGGATCATATTTGAATGCGGTGGTGTAAAAGCCAGAAATCCTGCAAACCCCTGATCAGTGGGACCGCAAGCACCTGAAGGGACACCCGTCAGGTACAGGCAGGTGCGGAGCCATAGTGAGCAGAGGCAGAATGGGGGTCCCGAGCACCGCCCACCAGGCCCCTGGGAAATTGCCCTCCTGCGCTTGTCCACCCGTCCTGGTGACCCTGGATCCTGGGAATAGTGCGTTGACATCCCAGGGTCAGGACCTGAGCGGGGCCTCCCTGAGGCCAGGACCTCCCGCCCCCCCCCGCGCCCCCCCCGTATTGACTGCCAATGCAGGAACCCTTCCGTGCCTCTTCTGTGTCAGGGTGGCGGGGGACAACATGCCGAGTGGTTCCTCCTGGAGCACATCCGCTCCAGGAACCTGGACCAGAAGCTCAGCTACAAGGTCACGTGCTTTCTCTCCTGGACCCCCTGCGAAAAATGTGCCGAGGAGATTATTCGGTTTCTGGCCAAGAACAGACACGTGAGCCTGAGCATCTTGGCCTCCCGCATCTACACCATGGGACCCTATGTGAAGGGGCTGCGCGAACTGTACGACGCTGGGGTCCACATCTCCATCATGACCTTCAGAGGTCAGCGTGGGCCTCCTGGGGGGACGGAGGGCAGGGAGAGGCCTGGGGGTGCTACAGAGGGGTGGGCAGGAGTAGTATGCTTGGCGGTGGCCCCTGTTGGCTGCCTGCGGGGGGGGGGGGGTGGGCAGAGCCCGCAGGGCACAGGACAGGAGGGCCATGGGCCTGCAGGTCAGGGGCGACCGGTGTCCAGAAGGGGAGGGAGAATCGTGGGTGGCCGTGCCACGGAGACTCTAGAAAGGAGACAAGTCAGGTGGCTGAGGTTCCAGGCTGAAGAAAGAGTCCCGCGGGGTGAGGGGAGCCCCGGGGAGGGGACACAGCAGATGTGCAGTGGGGAGGGGCTCAGCCTGTCCCGGAGATCAGACACCCTGAGGCCCCTGGCCCTCCCCAGAGCCCAGCTCACCTCCCTCCCCCGCCTCCATGCAGACTTTGAGTACTGCTGGCAGACCTTCGTGGACCACCAGGACTCACCCTTCCAGCCCTGGGCTGATCTGGACAGGAGGAGTCAGCAATTGTCTCAGCAACTTCGGGCCATTCTCCAGGTGAGGTCCTCCCTCCCTCCTGCTGCCTCCGCTGCCCTTCTCCCTCCTGTCGTCTCCCTGGTCTTTCCCGGCCCCTCTCACAGCCTCCCCTGGGTCACCTGCTCCCTCCGGGGCGCCAGCTCCACTCCTGCCCGCCCTGGCCACACTCCTCTGACCCTCACCTCCTGGTGCCCCCTCCCTTCCCCATCCCTGTGGCTGTTGCACCTCCCCTCTGCCCCCCTGTCTCCACCTGCAGAAGGAGCCTGAAGGATGGACCTCAGTCTGCCTATAGACCTCAGGAGGCGTCTGTGAACAGCAGAAGGAAACACTTCCTCCCAGGAAATGCCCACTTGCCCTCCACCAACATCTTCAGCTTGACCCAAGGAAACCAGCTTAAGGCAATGGGCCCAGAAGAAAGTGTCTTTAAAAAAAAAAAATCTGAGTAGATTTCCTTTCATTGAAAAATCTGTCCTAGGTTCCAAACATACATCATTAAGATTACAGTCAACGCCGCGGAGGAGTTTTCAATTTTTAGAGAAGTAATTACTTTAATTGATTTTCGATGCAGAGCCATGCAGGGAAATATTAAGGATCTTCTACCAACTGTTTCTCTGTAAATGTGTCACGATGTCCAGAGAGCTAAATAAAGGCTTGCAACCCCTTGCAAACCTGCAAATGCCTCTCAGTGTGTAGTGGGCCCTCAAGGAGGGAAGTGTCACACGAATTCCCTCTATTGCAAGTCATAATCACTAAGCCTAGCGGTAGGGGAGGGGTGGGGGGGGAGGGATTTGAAATAGAAACCTCCCCACTGCCAGCCTATCCTATTGTCAGCAGCACTGGTGGGAATGCAGGCACCTTGTAAGAGAATAAAAAGGAGTCTGGGCAGCCCGGGGGGCTCAGCGGTTTAGCGCCACCTTCAGTCCAGGCCTGATCCTGGAGACCCGGGATCGAGTCTCCCGTCGGGCTCCCTGCATGGAGCCTGTGTCTCTGCCTCTCTCTCTGATGAATTAATAAATAAAATCTTAAAGCAAAATGAGTCTCCATATTGGGTGGAGGCAGGGCAGAGGGGCGGGGGGAGTCCAGCCCCCACCCCTGTAATGCCCTACCCTGGAGGGAGCCAGAGGGAAGGGCTTCCCTGCACAGAAGCTGAGCTCCGCCCCTCCTGACACAGGGCACCCAGACAGACCCCAAGGGACAGGCACCCAGGCAGGACCCCCCACAGGCCGGCCATCGCTCTCCCGCTGGTCTCTGTGGACTCCACCCGCCCCCCCCAAGTGGAGCCCTGGCAGCTGGTGAGCCTGCACAAGTCCCTCCTAGATCGCAGGACAGTCCCGGGGGGCCCCCTCCCAGATTCCTCCCCTCCCTGTCAGGGCCTCAAGGGAGCACCAGCCGCACACGGAGACTGTAAGGGGCTGGGAGAGGCACCCTGTAGGTTGAGATCCGGAGGGACAGAGAGTCAGACCTAGATGACCACGGTGGAGCGGGAGGGAGGGGCTCAGGCAGGGGCAGCACCCCAAAGGGGAGGACCTGGGGGAGCACAGTGACCCAGAGAAGGCTGCAGGCCAGCAGCCTGTGAACTTTGAGTTTCCGCAGGACAAGTGATTTGGAACCTACTGGAGAACCCCGTACTCCCAGGAACTGCTGTCCTATACTGTCATTTGCTCAGTCTGTCTGACTTTGTGTAGGACACACTCCCAGGAGGCTCCATTCAGGTCCCAGAGTGACAAGATGAGCAGGCCTCAGGGTCCTTGGCCCCAGACCATGTCTCTGACCCCAACCCGAGCCCCTTCCCCAGCACCCTGTCGTGCTCCCTGGATGGTTTCTGGAATGCTCCAAAGAGGAGTCAGGCTCACAGGGCGAGCCTGCTGCCGAGTATCAGGAGCGGGTGGCACTGACCTTGAACTCTCGGGGGCGTCTTGGAAACACACACGTGACTCGGCAACAGCCCCCAAGGAGGGTGATCTCTGCTTGCTCCTTGGGACAGGAGCATCGCTGTCATTGCAACTGCAGAAGGTGCTGGGGGTTCAGCTTGTGGTTCCGAATGTCGAAGGCAAAGCCGAGGCTCCGAGGGGAGGCCTGGGGGTGGGGAGCTGGGAGACAGCAGGGAGCCGGGGTCCTCCTCTGTCAGAGGGCAGGCCGGGGAGGCCGTGGGCGGTTGACTGGAGGGGAGGTGCACCTTCAGCCGGAGAGGGGACGAGCTGAGGCTGGGACCAGCGATGTCCCTTCAAAGTCTGGGAGGACGGGAGGGGGGCCCAGGGGTGGACTCTCAGCATCGTGGGCGGTGGCAAAGGTGCTGGGTGACGGCCAGGAACTCCAAGCCAGGGGGTGACCTGGGCACAGACCACAGGAGCGCAGAGGGACGGGCTCAGGGCTGGTGTGTCCAGCTCCGGGGGCGGCAAGGACACAGACAGAACTTTGGGTTTGGGCTTGGGTTTGTCTGTCGCCGTGATTTGTCAGGCGTCTGTCGTCACACCGGTACCCTTCCGTTTCCTTCCCCACAGGGACGCAGGCTCTGGATGATGCTTTGTAGCCAGTGTGACAGGAAACAAACCGAACTCAGGCGATATATAAATGTAACAGGCGACCTCGCAGGTCCCGTGTGTCGCACCTGCAGGAATGCTAGTGGGGTTCCACGGTAAGAGGGGGGACCCGGGTAGCGTGTGGTGGCCGGTGACAGGGCCAACGTGTCCCGGGCTGGAGGGGCTGGAGCAGCGCGAGGCCACCAGGGGGACCGGGAGGGACGGGGGCCAGGCCGGGGCTGAGACGGAAGCCCGCTCCTCCCCGTGGTCCCCATGGAGCCCTGGCCCCCCGGATCCAGCACCGGATCCAGCAGGGCCGGCTCTAGGCGGCAGGCGGTCGGGGCCACCGGGAAGCATGTCTGTGGGACTCGCCCTGGGCTGCAGGTGGCAAGGACTCGAGGGACCAGTGGGATGTGAGGTCGCGCCGGGCCCTCGGGGAGCGTAGCCTCCTACTGGACAGGCTGGGAGACGGGCACTGCCCCTCGGGGGGTCGGGCACCCGCAGCTCCTGCAGGCCCGGCAGCTCCCAGCCCCTGCGGCCCCAGGTTCTCCTGTCATCAGGTGGGCGGCCCGGCAGGCCCCGCGTGTGCCCCGAGCCCGGGCCGGGTGACCCGCCGGGCGCTGGCTGGACGTTCGTCTGCTCCGGGACCCGCTCTCCTCGTGCGCCTCTGGACGATGCCCCTCCACCGTCTCCATTATCCCGTTCTGACAGCTCTCCTCTCTGGGCTAAGCTGACGCTTGACGCCTCTCCTGGTCTCAGTGGTCATGAGTCCGGACTCCAGGTGGGGTCGTGGGCCCTCGGCTGTGCCCTCTTCACCCAGCGGGGCTGGCGGGCGGGAACCAGCGCGGCCCCCACCTGTATTCTGAAGTCACTGGCCATCTGGGCTGGGTTGGCATTTTTTTTAAGATTTTTTTTAAAGTTATCTGATAGAGAGAGAGCAGGAGCAGGCGTGAGAGGCAGAGGGAGAGGGAGAAGCAGACTCCACAGCGAGCAGGGAGCCCGCCCTGGGGCTCGATCCCAACTCTGCGACCATGCCCTGAGCCAAAGGGGGAGCCCTAACCCACTAGGCACCGTGGCGCCCCAGGGGTGGGATTTTTAGTGACCCTTTTTATCAACATAATTGAGTTGAATTTCATCTATATAATTCAAATAAAATTTGGAAATTACATTTAAAAATGGATCAAAAGAGGGATGCCTGGGGGCCTCGGTGGGTGAGCATCTGCCACTGGCACGGGTCGTAATCCCGGGGTCCTGGGATCGAGTCCCACCTCGGGCTTCCCGCAGGGAGCCTCTTCTCCCTCTGCCTGTGTCTCTGCTTCTCTCTGTGTGTCTCTTATGAACAAATAAATAAAATCTTTTTTTAAAAAAAGGATCAAAAGAGAGAAAGAGGGAAAAAAGGGACAAAGGTGTCCGACCTGCCTACATAGACCCTGGGCTTCGTACCCTCTTCCTGTCGGAGGACCGCAGCCAGCTGGACCCCTGTACTCCCCGGAGCTGGACGCCCACGGTCACCTTGACTCTCTGGGCCTCTCCTCGACGTTCTTGCTGTTTCTGCCTCCAGTGTTCTGGGTCCTGGAGTGTGACCCACCGTGTGACCTGGGAGCTGACAGCGGGTCTCCCCCACGCCCAGCGTGATACACTTTAAGGACTGGATCTGAGGCAGGCAGGAGCGAGCCTGACTGGCCACCAGGGTCTGTTCCTCATGCCTCATAGGACTGGGAGTGGCTCTTTGAACCCTCCCACCCCGCCCAGCAGTGAGGACGGGTCCTCTCAGGTCCCCCCACAGGGGAGGACACAGCCTCTGGGGGAGAGGTCACAGCCAGAGCCGGGAGGTGACCCTCGTGCTCTCCATGCTCGGCCCATGCGCCCCAACTCAGAGCCTGGCAAGCTGAGGAACGTCCGAAATGGGGCACCAAGATGTCTCTGTAAGCGTGGAGGTTTACGCGATCCCACAAGCAGTAGCCGAATCTCAGACACAATGATGAGAAGAAAATAGGAGGGAGCTCCCTTCAGGGGAAGAGGAAGTCATACAGGCTCCCAAGGAAACAATTACTTTTCAGAGAGGAAGCCCACTTGTCCTGTGTTTTCAGACAACTCACCACACACTCTCAGTCACTCCCGTGTCAAATGATCAATCAGCCCACCCTTCACATGCTTTCCTAGAAGTTTCCTTACATGAGGATTGACGTGATGCCAAGTGAGCCCCCAGTGCCCGCGCCCCGACTTAAGAAATAGACACAAGACTGGCCGACTGGGCCCCGGGCCCCCGTTTCCTGCCCGCTGGGAGGTTCGGGAAAATGGGTGTCCCCTGACCTCCAGCTCGGGGCTCAGGAGGGGCGAGGGATTAAGGGAGGGTCGGGGCAGGGCCTGGGAGGGGGCCGGCCTCTGGTCTGCAGGTGGTGGCCGTCCTGTCCTGCCCTGGAATCCAGGCGGGACCCACACCTGGAGGCCTGCCCCCCTCCGCCCGGATGCCGGGCCTACACAGCCCCCCAGGTCTCAGTATGTCAGAGGAGGAAGGCGAGCTCCTCAAATCCCGAGAGGCGCCATCAATATTCACAAGGGCCCGTGAGATTCTGCGTGTGCACGAGCCCTGATCCACTTGATCCAGCCAGTCCCCTAGCGGAGCACACTTCGGGTCTTTCCAAATGTTTGCTATTCTCAAGAAAGCCCTGGCGCTGAGTTTTACAAACGCTCTGGCATTCTGGACAGATGGTCGTTGGAAATCCCCAAAGCATTGCAAGCTGAGGCTCTGGTTCGCCTCGACAGATTTCCCTTGACACCCTGCTTGGAGCCCTCTCCCACTGAGGCCGTGAGAGGCGCCTGGTGACACCCCCGCCCCGGCTCTCCTGCATTTGGGGCGTCCTGGCAGGGGAAGAACAGGACCACCCAGCGGCTTGGGAGGAGGTCAGCCCCAAGCCATATCCCGGCCACTATTCTGGTACACAATCCCTGAGTTGCTGAGCTCACGTCACTCTGGATGAACGCCCCTCCTTCCACAGCTGGGCTCAGCAGAGTCACCCAGGTCGAGGCTCCCTTGTTGGCCACCTAGAGCTGCTCCCTCAAGGAGAAGGGGTTCAGGTTGGACCCATGGGGTTGATGTCCTGGGCTGAGGAGAAGCCCAGAGGGCGTGGGGACAGAGGATCAGTGTCCTGGGAACGGGGCCTGGGGACAGTCATCACGTAGAGGGCCTGAGGGATGGAAGGGGCAGCCCCTGGGTCTCAAGGGGTGACCGTGTTCCCAACTGCAACAGAGAAAAGCATGAGATGTGACCACATGGACCAGCCGAATTCGGGGCAGGGCTGCCCAGCGGCCACCGGCGAAGGCAACAAAAGCTTCCCGGGCTGGTTCCACGTGGCTGGAGACACAAAGATGAAAAAGCCCCTGCCTGGACCCCGAAAAGCCCTCTGGACCTTCCTTTTTTTCACCCACCACCGTCCCCCCGGGCCTCCAGGAACCTGATGCCCCCAGAAGACTTTATCTTCCAGGGATAGGTGACGGGTGGCAACAAGCCTTCCCTATGTTACCATGTGGTGCAACAGGCCAGTGATGCCTCCTTGTTTCACGATGACTTCCCGCACAGCCAGGTCCCAGGCGGGGACAGGCCCAGACAGCCTGACATGCAGGGACAAGAGTGAAGCCGTCGGTGGGCCTTTCTCAATCATACACCTGTCCTCCCAGCGCGTGGACTGTGAAGGTCCTGGCAGCAAGCAGGTGGCTGCGGACACCAAAGGTGGAAGCCGGGTCCTGAGGCATCCCTTCAGCTGGGGTCCACAGGCAGAGCAGGGGTGGGTCCGTGGGACGAAGATATGGGGTCACCTGGGTCCTCTCCTGTCTCCTCTAGGCTGCCATCTCCTCGAGGGCAGGACAGTACCTAGCACATCCTTGCATGCCAGGTTCCTGCCGGGGTGGGACCCCGAGTAGGTGCTCCTGGGTGCTGCTGGATGGCCGAGGGACACAGGGAAGGACTGAACCAGCCTTGCCTTCCCTGTGGGTGGGAGTATCACCATGTGGAAATGTGGCATACCTTCTTGGAGAACAGTCTGGCAAAGCCAGAAGCACACAGGCACTGCCGGGGCCCTGGCAGGTTCCCGGAGCCCTGGCTCTGAAGGTGACTTGAGCACAGAGCTCCCTGCCTGAGCCCTTTGTAGCCAAGACCCCCTCCAGTCTTCCCAGCAGATGGGCAGGAGCTGGGACTGGGCACAGGCGGAGGTTGCCAGGGGTCAGTGGTCCTATAGGGGCGGCGGGGGTGTCCAGCTAGCTCCCAGAGGGAGGATTCCAGCCTGTGCTGAGCGTGAGGTCAGGATCCTGGGTAGGTGACCCTGGGGACAACTTCAGAGTCCCTGGAGGGCGAGGAGGCAGACAGGGGCACGTGTGGTAGGGCGGCTTCTCTGTCCTACAGGGAAGCTGACTGTCTCCTCTCCCACCACAGAGCTCCCAGGATGTGGGAGGACGCAGGCACCCCAGGGAGGCCGGGAGCCCTGGTGCCACCTGTGCACAGGTGCTGGGAGAGCCCCGGGGTGAGGATGCCCTTAGCCCCTCTGCTCCTCTCTTTCCCATCCTACCTGTTACTGGGCCTTCCTCCCTTTGGGACTGACCCTCCCTTGTGTATATTTTCCCTCTCCCCAGGCCTCTCCTGGCCTCTTTCTGACCCTTGTGCTCCCCTCAGCCTAGCTCTGCTGTCCCCAGTCAGTCCCCTTTCTTTCTGTCTCTCCCTCCCTGTTTCGGTGTTCCCTACCTCCTTCTCTCCCTCTTTCCCCCAATCCCATTTTTCTTGGGTTGGATCCTTTGGTTCTCTCATCTGCCCAGTGTGCTTTATCTTTCCCTTTGATTATGAATTTTCCCTCTACTCCACTTTTCTCCTCTTCTCCCTCATTGCTGCCTCTTTCCTTCCCTTGAAGTTTTACCTCTGACTACTGGACCTGATTTTTCTTTGTCTCTCTTAGATCCAGCATGAATTACAGGCTTTCATTCCTCCTTTGACCCTCTGGGACTTTCCTCTCCAAGATGACCTGGAATGATGATAGAACCTATTCTTGTAGAAGGAGAGAGAAAATCTCTGTTCCCAATCCTCCTGCCCATCCCATCCAGCTGTCCTGTTCCTTGTAGTTGTGGATCTTTGGTTC
Organism: Canis aureus; assembly: GCF_053574225.1. Classification (NCBI taxonomy): domain Eukaryota; kingdom Metazoa; phylum Chordata; class Mammalia; order Carnivora; family Canidae; genus Canis; species Canis aureus. The sequence continues at coordinate 28,653,570 of NC_135621.1, read as the reverse complement.
TCCTGGCTGCAGGGTATTCCATCTAGGGAGCACACTGTTCTTCCTTTATCAGCCCTGCTCTCATGGGCACTCACGACTGTGAGGTCTTTACTTTAGACTCTTTCCAAGGGAAATCCTGTCCACCTTTTTACCTCTCTTTATTTTTCTAAGATTTGACTCTACCAGGCTTCTATTGGCTTTCCTGCTAACTAATGATGTTTCATAGCCTCACTCTAAAAAATCTGCAAATCTTTATAAATACTGAATAACATAAGGTAGAGATGAAAATGTCCCTCCCTCCCACCACAACAATTGAGGGAGAGAGATCTCATTGTGTCATAAAATTAGTTAAGCAACGAGTTCAATGAATCTGAATATAGATTAAAATCTCACATTCTCAGAGCACCAATCTTGATTTTCTGTTCTATTGTGTGAACACCAGCAGCTATTACCCAATAGTATAGAGTACTGGTGGGAGGAAGGACTTTGGAACCAGTTGCCTGAGTTGCAATCCTGCCCCTATCATTTACTGGATTATGATGTCTGGCAAATTCTTTAGCCAGATTATAGGCATACAAATGGGAGATAATAATGGAACTTTCACCTACTTGGTTGTGAGGCTTAAATGAACTTGTTTATATTTATATCTACATATATTATGAAGAGGGCCTGACTTATAGTAAACATGATGAAAAGATTTGCTATTACCTATTACTAGAAATCTGTCTCTGAAAACTACACTAAAAATTATCTTGCAAAAGTGTCTAAGACCCATATAATGAGAACTACAAAACATTACTAAGAGAAAGCAAAGGAGATGTGAAAAATGGAGAGATATACCATGTTCGTGGATCAGAAGTCTCCATATTGTTAAAATGTCAATTCTAGAGATACCATGTAATCTCAAACAAGTTCTCAAGATTCTGCCCTCCTGTGGCAGCTCTGATACAAGGATTTGGCTAAGCTGACCCACATTTGCCCGAATAATTCCATTTACAGTAGTCTTAGATAGGGATGGGCCACAAGAGATGTTAGTATGACCACTTGAGTGGGAAGCTGTGAGGAAGCCGTCTTTTATAACATGGTCCCCTGTTGAGGTACTGATTTGACTCACCTCCTTGGTGTGCAACCACAACTGCAAGAACCTCCTCCACATCCTCCTTGAGCTTCTCCCACCCTTGAGTGAGGTGTGTTTGCTAGCTCTTTGGTGAAGGGAATCTTAAGAAAGAAAAAACAAATACAAATTGAATCATTTGCTTCCCGTGACAGCAAGCCAAGACTTAATTACTGGTTCAATCTATCCTAAGAATGCGACTTTTTAAGTCAACCTGAAGTTTTGTAATCAAAACTCACCAGCACTGGTGAGGTCATCTGCTTGATAAAAACAGAACATCTGCTACTCTCTTCCCTCCACCACAAGAAGACATTCTGACCTGAAACAGCCCTCTTTTTTGTTTTGCTAACAAGCTCCTAGCTCCATCCCCTGCATATGAAAACCTTCACTGGTGCAACTGGCCTCAGAGCATCTCTACTTGCTAGGTGGAATGTTGCCCAATTCATAAAGCATTTAATGAAGCCAAATAGATCTTCAAATTTACTCAGTTGAAGTTTGTTGTTGTTGTTATTGTTTTTAAATATTTTATTTATTTATTTATTCATGAGAGATACAAAGAGAGAGAGAGGCAGAGACACAGGCAGAGGGAGAAGCAGGATCCATGCAGGGAGCCCGACATGGGACTCGATCCTGGGTCTCCAGGATCATACCCTGGGCTGAAGGCGGCGCTAAACCGCTGAGCCACCTGGGCTGCCTCGAAGTTTGTCTTTAACAGGACCTCACAGGACACCTAGAACTAAAGTCAGGGACAAGAACAAGACATGGATTTTTGCCCACCCTCACATGCTCTACAGCTCATTCTTGTAGGCTCCAGTTCATCCTTGCTTTCCCACACCCTACCTCTATCACCTCATCACACAACGCTTGTCCCATGGACTTCACGTCTGCTGCACAGCAGACATGAAGATGACAACTTACTGACATTGCTTAACCTTCTCCTAAAATGGCATAGAGTCAGAGTCCCATAAGAAGTACTTGTGCATCCCATATGATCCAGCAATTCTACCTCTGGGTGTGTAGAGCAAGATAGCTCTGTAGAGAGCAAGATAAAATCACTTGTGTCAAGCAGTAAGTGATTCATTCAGGTGGTAATGTGAGCAGCCAAGGGTGTTGCAAGTCAGACCAGATATCCCCTAAATGGCACAGGCTGGCAATACCCAGCACGGGTAACTAGCAGAACCAAAGCGCAAAGGCTCAAGGCTGATTAAACTCCAAAGGAACTTCAAGAGGAGCTGCAGCAAACTGTCCGCCTCTCCAGATGCTGACCCTTTTACATCTGACTGCATTGAAAGGGCAACTGAAGCCAGAGGCTCTGCCCAATTGGTCTCTGAACATAATACAGATCCTCCACTGCTTGAATATAATAAGCAGCAAGTGCCAAGAGCTGACCTGGACTGGGTGGAAACCTCATCTCACCTGTGTGTCCACAGATTGACTTTGAGTGTGTTCATTAATTTCTTGACTCTTGTATCTTGTTTGTTGTGTGATTTTGTTTTGTGCTTTGCTTAGTGTGACATATATGAAGCCAAGTTAAATGCATATGAAATGTCATCAAATTTGGAATCCTGACTCTGCTTTACAGTGTGATTAACCCTGCTTTATGACTCGATAAGGCTGGCATTTCGGAAAGACAACTCATGTGTGCACCTTCATAGTGTGCTTGTAACAATATCCAAAGGAAACAAAATCAATATTTTGAAGAGCTAGTTGCACCTCTGTGTTCATTGCAGTATTATTCACAATAGCCAGGATATGGAAACAACTTATATGTCCAACTGATTGATGAACAGATAAAGATGTGGGAGATTAAAAAAAAAAGATGTGGGAGATTTTATATATATGTATGTGTGAAAAGGAAATAACAAAAGCATCAAAATCGAAACCTAGTACTTTGAAAAAAATAATTGAGAGAAAGCAAAAATAAAATTATGAGTAAAAAATGGGATCATCTTTTTTTAAGATTTTATTTTTCATTTTTATTTATTTGAGATAGAGAGTGAGAGAGAACATGAGGGGGTGGAGGAGGGCAGAGAGAGAGGGAGAAGCAGGCTTCCTGCTGAGCAGAGAGCTTGATGTGGAGCTTGATCCCAGGACCCTGGGATCATGACCCAAGCCAAAGGCAGATGCTTAGCCAACTGAGCCATCTAAGGGCCCTCATCTTTTGTTTAAGATTTTAAAGTAATCTATACTCAACATAGAGCTCGAACCCACAACCTGGAGACCAAGAGTCACATGCTCCACTGACGGAGGCAGCCAGGGACCCCTGGGGTTGTCTTTTATAGAGCTGTAGAAAGTCTGAAGAGAATACTATGAACACACACCAATCAGTTTGAAAAATGAGGCTGAATGGACAACTTCCAAAAAAAATATGATAAAAATGATACCCAAAGAAATGCAACACCTGCATTAACCATAAACCATTAAAGAAATGAAATTTTTACTTAAAATGACCACATAAACCAGTTACCAGCTCCAGATATTTTATGGTAAGTTCAATCAACCATGTAAAGATTAGAATTGAACTTTCCTAAGCAATTAGAAAAAAAAAGCTAAACTCCCCAGTTGATTTTGGGCAGATATAATAATCTTGATTCAAAACTACATAAGAAGGGATCCCTGGGTGGCGCAGCGGTTTGGCGCCTGCCTTTGGCCCAGGGCGCGATCCTGGAGACCCGGGATCAAATCCCACGTTGGGCTCCCGGTGCATGGAGCCTGCTTCTCCCTCTGCCTATGTCTCTGCCTCTCTCTCTCCCTGTGTGACTATCATAAATAAATTAAAAAAAAAAAAAAACTACATAAGAAGAAGAAAAAAAAAGACTACATAAGAAGAGGGTGCCTGGCTGGCTCAGTCAGTGGAGAATGTGACTCGTCTCAGGGTTGTGGGTTCGAGCCCCATGTTGGAGAGATTACTTAAAAATAAAAAAAATAATAAAACTAAATAAGAAGATGAGTGAGAAAAATTATAGCCATATTTATTTATAAATATAGATGCAAAAATCATAGTTAAACTGTTAGCAAACAAATATCAAGCCAAGAAAGATTGAAAGAATATAGGATTTCAACTATACTCAAAAAGATTATTAAAAAAAAGATAAAGAATATGGGACTTAAAATTTTCTATTTCCCTCTTAGAAGAATTTCTCTTAAAATGGAAGGACAGAAAAAAAAATAGAAGGTCAGAAAAGTCTCCTTTATGAGTGCCATTGTTCAAGTGCTTTTGTTCAAGCCAGTGTCCCAGGAGCCTCAATAAAGGACAAGAGCTGTGGGGGTTGCAAAAGAACAGAAACTAAAAGAAATAGTAAGCAAATTCTCAGTGAGGTTGGTAGATCCAACTTTAATTTAGGAAAATTAATAGTGGGGCAGCCCCGGTGGCTCAGCGGTTTAGCGCCGCCTTAAGTCCAGGCCTGATCCTGGACACCTGGGATCGAGTCCCACTTCAGGCTCCCTGCGTGGAGCCTGCTTCTCCCTTTGCCTGTGTCTCTGCCTCTCTCTCTCTGTGTATGTCTTTCATGAATTAATAAATAAAATCTTGGGGAAAAAAAAGGAAAATTAATAGTGTTCCCAGATACTAGCAACAAAAAGTGTAAAGGTAGTTGAAAGCTACAATAGCTCCCAAAAAGTTTACAAGAAGTGAATCTAGCAAAATGTATGAGACCTTTATGAAAAAGTACAAGACTCATTAAAAACATAAAAAGAGGGATGCCTGAGTAGCTGCCTTTGGCCCAGGGTGTGATCCTGGGGTCCTGGGATCAAGTCCCACATCAGGCTTCCCTCGGGGAGCCTGCTTCTTCTCCCTCTGCCTGTGTCTCTGCCTCTCTCTGTGTGTCTCTCATGAAAAAATAAATAAATTCTTAATTAAAAAAAGAAAAAGAAGACTTATATAAATTCAGGTATATACCATGTTAATGAATAAAGACCCTCAGTGCCAGGAAGATGTCCATGCTTCCCAAAATTAATCTGCACGTTGATAGTAGGATTTGTCATGAAAAAGCTTGCCCATAAATTCATGTTGATCTAAAAGGGCCAATTTCAGACATTTTGGGGTTTATTCAGTGCTCTCTCTTTTTTGATTTACTGAGGTGAAACTCGCATAACACAAAAAAAACCTGGGCAGGTGGACATGACACTGCACTCGTGACCGGATCTCCTGTTCTCTACTCCTGGATTCTGACTGTTCAGCAGGGACCTGCCTCACCTGAGCCGACCCTCGGAGCTGACCTTGACCTAGAGGCCACACAGCCAGTGACAGGGGACAGGGATTGGGGGATCCCCAGCTGTGAATCAAAACGGACACATGGGCTCTGCTTCTGCTCTTAACACCAGCAGCCCGCTGCACCCTCCCTGTGCCTCTTGTGGTTCCTTCCAGAGTCCTGCCTTTCCATTCTAGTTTCCTTGGCTCATGCAAGCACCAGTGCTCCTGAGAAGGGCCGGCAGTGCTCCGAGGGAACAGCTGAGTCTCTGGGAACCAGAGATTGACTGGAAATGCAGAAAAACACCCAGGGTGAGGGTGGGGAGACAGGCCAAGTGCAGCCAAGTTCTTCATGGGACCCTCAGAGAGCCACGTGTTGATTTTACCCTCAGTTCACCTGGATGGGGCATTGGCCTTCACCTCTCTCTCTCTCTCTCTCTCTCAAAGCTGAGACAGAGCCCAAGGGGATCTATCTCCATGATGATTTGGAAATGCACCTTGTCAAGGCTGGACCTCGTAATAAAGGGTAATGAAGCAGCCAAGGGAAACTGCATAGCCAAAGAGCCCAGGTAGGGGAGGCAGGAGGAGGCAGCCAGTTCCCAACAACCCTTTGTCAGGATTACACACAGGGCAGAGGGTGAGGACTCCCTACAGTCTCCACCTGAGACACCAGCTTCAGAGACAACTCCTTGATTTGCCTTCGCTATGCATCTCCTTCCCAGCCAACACGTCTTTGCTTCTTTTATTCCCACCAGGAAATCTCCATCACCCTGGGGACAGCACTGGCCCAGCTACCATCACTAACATTCTGGGTATCCGGGGAGGTAGCAATGACCTCCGACCTCCAACCTCTGACCTCCATCCAGAAAGGCCACCACAGAGCCTGGAGACTCAGCTCTGTGTGAGACAGCACTCACCCCTTGCTGAGGTCAATCATCCTGTCCCTCAGCCAACGAAAGGAACCCTGTCAGTCACAAGTGTCATGGGCTGACTGTCTGTGTCTCCTGAACTCATATGTTGAAGCCCTAACCCCCGGGACGCCTGGATGGCTCAGTGGTTAAGCATCTGCCTTTGGCCCAGGGTGTGATCCGGGAGCCCCAGGATCGAGTCCCACGTCGGGCTCCCTGCATGGAGCCTGCTTCTCCCTCTGCCTGTGTCTCTGCCTCTCCTCTCTCTCTCTCTGTCTCTCATGAATAAAAAAATAAAATCTTAAAAAAAAAAATGAAGTCCTAACCCCCAGTGTGATAGGGTTCGGGGTAGGGGTGGGGGTCTCTGAGGTGATTTGGTTTAGACGACAGCATGAGGTGGGCCCCATGAGGGGATTTGTGTCCCTCTAAGAAGATGAAGAGAAAGTAAAACTGTCCCTCCTCCCTCCGTCTCCTTCTCCATTTGTCCCTCTATCTGCTCTGCCAAGTGAAGGCGGAGGGGGCCTTCAGCAGAGGACCAGCCACAGAATTAGGAACTCGAAGCCCGAAGCCCGTTTGCTGTGGAGTCAGGAGAAAACACGGGGTAGGGGGCCTGACAAAAGATCTGCACTCCTTCTTCTCCCCTGTTCACTCCAGAGGCATGTGGAGGGAGGCCCTCGGCCCGCCTGGGGAGCACAGAGGTGATGAGGACAGGGCTCCCCACTCCTCAGAGAGCCTTGGTCCTCCCAGGAGCCAGCCCTGGTCCTGCTCTCTGCAGCCAGTCTGCCCCAGGCCCCGGGGGCATCCTACTTTCTCTTTCTCTTTGCAATAACTTGGGTCCTGCCGGGCGCACAGCGGGGCCTGTCTCCATCTGAGGGGAGGACAGCTGAGCCTGAGGAAGCGCCACCAGCTGAGGGCCCTCCCACCCCGAGGCCAAAGCAGGAAGGAGGTGGGGCCTCCTTGGAGGCGGCCTGGGAGGTATCAGATCGGGGGCTTTCCTAAAGCGAGGCCAATGAGAGGAATGGAGCCCTGGCGCCTCGGTGGCCACCACCCAAGGTACAGCTGCTCACTCTGTCCCCCTCCCCACCCCACGCTGGGCCCCCTCCAGCAGCCCCTCCTTCCTGGTGGCCCACCCGGGTCCCAATGAATGAATCTCGGCTTCCCTTCTCTCCCTCTCTGGCCTCCAAGTTCTCCACGGGGCCCACTCCTACCTGGGTCCTGGCCCTATTCTGGGGATGCTCCCACTGTTGCCTCCGAACATGCCCCGCGCGCACCTCCACCCAGCCCTGCGGTCCTCCAGGCCAGCGCCTCTGGGTCTGAAAGTCTGTTGGGCATGTCGGTTCCTGCCTGGGCCCCGGTGATGCCACCCTTGGAGGCTTCTGGAAGTTCCTGTGCTCTGTTAACACTCAGAATTGAACTGGAGGATGGGCAAAGGGGTTGGTGGTTTGAGTTTAAAGCATTCTGGTCTATTTTCTCTTTGATATTGGAACCATTATGAACACGGTGTGAGGCTAGCTTCTTCAGAGGTGAGAAAGACCTCGCCTGTTCCAGGGCTCGCCCAGCCGCGGGCAGACAGGTAGATGCAGCCTGTTCTCAACCTCACCCACAACCTAGGTCACCGAGCTTCACGCTTTCTTCATGTTTGTAACTACCCCAGAGTGCAAATGGGAGAAGGATGTCAAGATGAGGAGAAATGCACATATTTAAAATGAAGTAGGAAAAAAAGGCACTTCTAGGATTGCACTCTGAGGCCACAGCAGTCATGGGAGGACCTTGCTGGAAATGGCCCGCCTGGGGACAGGGACAGCAGCCCCATCACTTACTAACCCTGGGCTAGGCTAGGCTGCTCCACTTCAGCTGGCCTGGCTTCCTTTCCTCTAGGGTGGAGGGTGGCTCCCAAGAGATCTGGGGAGGACTCTGAGTTCCGAAATTTAAAGCTCTTAGAACAGTAGCCTGAATCCCTGAATTTATGCATTAACCTGATACTTTTTTAAAAAAAGAATGTGTAGGTAAAAAATCAGGAATGAATTGAAGTATTAGAAAAGCTGCTCCCTGGGGAGGGAGGGTTCCTATTTCTCTTTGCTATTTTTCTAACAGGTTGTGGGATGAGTGTGCTGAAAGGAGCAGTCCTGCAGGGGCTCCTTGAGAGAAGCCCCCACACCACCCCATCCTTGTCCCCCCTGGAAAAGCAGCAGGCAATGCTTGGGGGCAGGGAGTCCCCATGCCCCGAGGGAGGCCAGCAGCCAGGGACAATCCCAAGAAAACTCATCGAATTCTGTTTCCTGTCTTTCCCCCACTAGAAGCCCAATGGACAGGATAGGTCCTGAAACCTTCTTCTTCCACTTTCCAAGCCTCCTCTACGCCTCTGGGCGGAATCTCTGCTACCTCTGCTTCCAAGTGGAAAGAAAGAGGTATCCCCGGCATGACTATGAGTACTGGGACTCAGGCGTCTTTCAAAACAAGGTAAGGCCTGTTAAGGCAGGAGCTGTGTCAGTTGGGAAGGTGGAAAAGGATGGAATAAGATGCCAGATGGGGAATCTCAGTGATGCGTGCTCTTTCCCACTACATTGTCCCAAGACGTTGGCCCATGAACTCCTTGCTTGACAGTCCTGGAACTGGATACAGCATGGCATTTGATTATCCTATGAGCCTTGTTCAGAGAGCTGACTGGTATTTGTCTCCAAGTCTTGTCATGGAGCTTGACCCCAGCAGTCTTTTTTTTTTTTTTTTTTTTTTTTTTTTTTATTTATGATAGTCACAGAGAGAGAGAGAGGCGCAGAGACACAGGCAGAGGGAGAAGCAGGCTCCATGCACCGGGAGCCCGATGTGGGATTCGATCCCGGGTCTCCAGGATCGCGCCCTGGGCCAAAGGCAGGCGCCAAACCGCTGCGCCACCCAGGGATCCCAACCCCAGCAGTCTTTGATGAAAGAGTACCTTTAGAAAGTCCAGGCCTATTGGACACCAGAACACCAGGCCCTGGTTATGGTCCTGCCAGTCAAGTCGTCCCCCTGCCACACCACTGACTCTTCTGTGCCCAGGACCTGTGATCCCTTCAGGGGAGAACCCACATCCCTCGTCTGCCTGCCCCTGGCCTCCTCCCAGCCACAGTCCAGGCGTCCCTGGAAGGCTGCCACGGCACCAGTGACCAGCTTCAGCAGTTGCTGGAGCCAGGCCACCCCCCTGCAGCCCTGCCCCCTAACCACACACCACTGCTGAGAGATATCCCACCCCACGCCTGCCCTCTCCTCTCCCCTGACATTGCAGACTTTTCAGAGCCTGTTTGCAAGAGAGAGCCATATGGGCTGGGTTGGGGTATGCACTAGTGGTACTAACCATCGAAACATCATTGGAGTCACATATGTCACTTAACTTTTCCTGGTAGCCAGTGTTCAAGGAGTAAAAAAAGGGAGGGTGAAATTAGTATTGATAATGTATTGGATGATATATCTAAGAGATTATTTCAAGTTATAGTTAATATAAAAATTCTTCATGAGGTTACCTACATTCTTTTTTCCTATGCTGTTGGAATGAGATGTGCATGTTACACTTGCCCCACATCTCAATTCAGACAAGCCACACATTAAGTGCTCTGGAGACACGTGCGGCTAGTGGTTTCCCTGCAGGGCAGCATGGCTGTGTGACCCTCCCCAGCAGACAGCACCCACGAAACTAGCCTGGATTCAGAGGGCTTAGCCTGGGGCCAGTAGGATGCCTGTAGGATGGATGGATGGATGGACGGATGGATGGATAGATGGATGGATAGATGGAGACTAGATGTTGGATGGATGGAGAGTGGAAGTTGGAATTGATGGATGGTTGAGGACTGTGGGAAGGGATGGCTCAGTGAAAAAAAGAGAGTGGGGAGAGATGGAATGGGGGGATAAATCAATGGACAGCATGGCCCCGGGACTCCTGCGCCCTTGCCCGTCCTCCCATGGCACCTGGCCCTGCCATACTCCCTGCTCTGCCAGCCAAGAGTATCCTCTTCTCTTCTCCTCTCTCACAGGTCTATCCTCAGGCTCGCTGCCATGCAGAATCCTGCTTCCTTTCTTGGTTCCGTGACTGGAATCTGTTCTCTTACAAGCATAAGTACCATGTCACCTGGTATTTATCCTGGAGCCCCTGCCCCAACTGTGCAAAGGAGATACTTAGTTTCCTACAGGAATACAAGAACGTGACGTTGAGCATCTTCACCGCCCGCCTCTACTACTTCTGGCACTCAGATTTCCAGGATGGGCTTCAGAGGCTATGCCGTGCAGGGGTCCAGGTGGACATCATGTGCTTTGAAGGTAAGAGCAGAAGGAGCTGGGGACAGGACTGTGGGAGGGAGTAGGACCAGGGTGGGGATAGGGGAGGATCTAGAATGTCCCTAGGGAGAGTGAGTGGGAAGAGAGCCTGGGAAACTGAGGCAGGACTGGTGGCATCTGGTAGGGAGGGTATGAGAGATTCAGGAGAAGAAGGCCTCCCAGGGCCCACCTAACTGCTCTCTTCCGTCTTCACCTCAGATTATAAATACTGCTGGAAAAACTTCGTGGACCACCAGGGGATGCCCTTCCAGAGGCGGAATCTACTAAAACATTATCGTCGTCTGGCCAGAGAGCTTGGCAAAATTCTTGGGTGAGGGAGTCCTCAACCTCCCTTCCTCTCCCCGCTATTGTTGCTCCTCCTCCTGGGCTCCAGCCACCTTCACCTCCCTCTCCAGCCCCTCAGCACTGCCACCCCCCCACCCCCCACCCCCCACCCCATGCCTGCACTTTCCTCCTGAGCATCCTCTCTCCTCCCTGGAGGCCTCCCTCCCCCACCCCATGAGCCCCCCCAACCTGGCTCTTCCCATCTCACCACATTAACCAAACCTTGTTAATAAACTGAAGGTAAACAGGCATGAATATGTCTAAGGGTGAAAGTCAGAAGATGGGAGGAACATCCTTCCCCAGGATGTGACTTACCAGAAAACAAGGGTCGTTGGTGAGAGCACGTTCTTGTGCGAGGGCTTCCGTGCTCGTGCTCCGTGAGCCCTTGGTGACCCTGTGTCCCCTGCTCCTAACAGCAGCAGGCAGACTGGATTCCGTCCCACCCTAAGGATTTCATCTTAACAACCATCTTTTAAAAGTCTTTGCCTCAAATATAGTCGCATCCTGAGGCAGTAGGGGTTGGGACTTTGGCTGATGGATGTGGGGGGCACATGGTTCAACCCACACAATGACCCAGGGCCTTCTTGAGCTGAAGAAGTGGGCAAAAGCGAGATCCTTATTCTGCGTCTCTGTCTCCTGGGTTATGCCTGACTTGCCCCTGGCTCACCCTCGCACTGCCTCTTCAGGTGCTCGCTACACCTGCTCTCACTCCCCCGTCCCTTATTCCCCTCCCCACGTTGCTGCCAAAGGGGAAGCTCTGGACAGGTTGCAGCCTGGGGATAGCAACAGGGAGTGGGCAAGACAGTAATTATGTAGTTTACATGTAAATAAGGTGGGTTTGTTTGTTTTTTTAATGTAGGATTGGATATGGGAGGACCGGGATCATCAGAACTTTTCCCAAAAAGCAGAATAAAATGTGGCAGGTGGCTGAGAATCAAGTCAGGGAGACAGGGAAGCGCAAGCAGAAGAGGTAAAACAGAGAGGGCCTGTGATTCCTGGACCACAGAGCCCCATGTGCACACACTGGGGAGAAAGCCGATGGCAGGGCCCCCACCGGGTGGCCTGGCCCAGGGCGTGGCGAAAAGGAGCCAGAGACCATCCTGAGCCGGTGGCATTCTGGGCAGGTGGCGGCTGAGGAAGGGACAGCAAGCGGGCAGGTGTTCGGTTTGGAACACATCCCTAAAATCATTGTGGAGAACGTCTTGGGTCCCATACAGACCGGACCGGCTGTTTCTCCCTCTGGTCTTGGCTGGCCAGGGTGGATTGTTGGTGGCCGCAGACACCTGCCCCTTCCTTCCCCCTCCGTCTATACTGCTGCCTGGGGGCCGAGAGCTGTGGCTGCCCAGCCTCCAAGTGGAGAGGTACACGCATGGACGACACCCCTCTGGACTGTCTGGGTCGTCAAAATGGGCCTAAGGGGTCAGCTCAAAATATCTCCTTCTTCTAGAGGAGAAAGAACAAAGCAGAAGGCCAGTCCTAGAGATCCCTGGAGGCTTCTGGGACTTCTCCTCCACAACAGTCCCCTTCCCGCTCTCGCACATCCCTGCTCTCAGCCCAGAGTCTCAGCCAGCTAGCAGGAATTCCCCAGGCCGAGCAGCGGGAGTGCTGTCATTAGGGAAAGGCCAGTGGAGGGTGTCAGCCGTCCTGTCCACCCTTCCTGCTTCTCAGGCCAGAGGCGCCTTAGCTGTCAATTTGACCAACACCTGAGTATGCAGATCTGATCACTCTCTTGGAAGAGCCTGGGCCCAGCTCATTCTGGAATCTTCTTCCATTGGCTGGGGCCTCTGGACATTAGAACAGATGGCAGTGGAGGGGACGCCATTCCCTTGGATCCTCCAACTCTTGCCCATGCTCTTGTTACCCCCTTGAGGGCATCCCAGGGCCTGTAGGGCAAAATGAGGTGGGTTGGGGGGGTGCCCACCAACTGGGAGAAGTTCTCTGGGGACTCACGTGTGTATGTGGTCTGGACTGGGGGTGACAGGTGGCTGCTCTAAGACCTCCTCTCTAGGATTTGAGTTCTCCAGTTGCTCTTTCTTTTTCCATCTGGGGATCTTGGCAGACATGTGACAAGACAAGCAGATAGCTTTCAGGAAATACACTTCAGGTCCAGGTCCCTGATTCCTGACCTGGGAAGCCTCTGGGGGCAACAAGGCCCTGCTCTTGTGCCCCACTCCCCAACTCCTATTCACAGAATAATGAGGAAGTGGGAGAAGCCAGGCCTCACCCCTGGGCAGGCATTCCAGCTCCGCCATTTGTTTGCTGGGTGGCTCCAGAGAGTATCTTAGCCTCTCTGTGCTGGGACCTCATCTGAGATGTCAGGATCACGATAGGCCCTTACTGAAGCTATCAGAGGCTGTGGTAGAGGATGGAGTACAGGATCTGCTCAACACACTTGCCTTCTCCAAGGTTGGAGTTGAAGATCTGACCCACAGACCTCAGTTTCCAGATTCCCAGAGTCATGACAGATACTGAATGACTCTTAAGGGCAACACAGAGGTGATGAGGACAGGGCTCCCCACTCCTCAGAGAGCCTACCTCTCCTGGGAGCCAGCCCCGGTCCTGCTCTCCGCAGCCAGTCTGCCCCAGGCCCCCAGGGGCATCCTACTTTCTCTTTCTCTTTCTCTTTGCAATAACTTGGGTTCTGCCCGGGCACACAGCGGGGCCTGTCTCCATCTGAGAGGAGGGCAGCTGAGCCCGAGGAAGTGCCACCATCCGAGGGCCCTCCCCACCCCGAGGCCAAAGCAGGAAGGAGGTGGGGCTTCCGTGGTGGCCTGGGAGGTTACTCCAGATTGGGACTTTCTGAAAGCAAGACTGGTAAGAAAGGGCTGGTGCCCAACAAAGGGCAGAGCTGGGACAAGCTCGCTGAGGAGAGGCAGCTGGGTAGGGACTCCCAGGGTCAGATAAGTCGGGAGGGAAGAAGGCAGGATGGAAGCCAAAAGAAGCAAGATCAGACAAGGGGCCTCTCACCCCAGGTTTTGTCTGGCAGGAAGGGGAGGGAGGACACTCACAGATGAAGGGCTTTCCCAAGGCCAAGAACAGCCTTGGGAGAGGGAAGTGGGCTGCAGAGCCCAGGGCCCAGGCTGGGGTGGGATGAGCCTGCTAAGGAGCCCGGGATGGGGCTGCGAGGACCAGATACCACTGCTTGCTGTGCTCTGTGCCTCCTTCCTGCTCCCAGTGCGACTTGTCTCCCTCTCTAACACCCTGTCTGCAGGGTCTGCTCCTGCCTCTGGCCTGTGGGCACTGCCTGGGCAGGTGCCCATCGCCCCATGCCCCACCCCCACCCCCTTGGCCTCCAGCTGCTGGTCTCTGCCTCCCTGGCCACATCCTATAGGCGTGGCCACCGGGTCTTCCTCAAGTGGCTTGTTTAAGCTTGGCTATTATAGACTTTAGATTCAAGGATGATTGAGACATTGGGGTTGGCTATAAAAGCATATTTGTAAGTTTTATTTTAAAGACGTGCACAATTTTGCAAAGAATGTTCTAATTTCTATAACTGCCTCAAACAACGGTTCATTTGGCTGACGCTCAGGAAGTCAATAAAAAACCGACACTGGGTTTCCGTGGTGAAGAGATAGACTAGTTATGGATACGGTGCCACCCAGGAGAGCGGGGAGCTGATGCTGGAACTCCCTGATGGTGTTTAAGGGCAAAAATGAAGGGTAAGGGGTCCAGGGTCGTGGATTCTTCTGATCGAGTGGAGATTAGGTAAACTTCAAGATTGATTAATTTGTCTTTCTGGTATCAAATGGTCTGGCTTCATCCAGATTGTGGTCAGTGGTCATACTTGCTTCCCTGGTCCAGGTCTGAAAACCACCTCAGCAACGTCCCATCAGTGATGCTGGCTTTGTTAACGGAGGCAGAACCCAAGCGCTTAGTGGCTATGAGGACTGTGTAGACTATATTCCCTGGGTAATGTCCATCCTTTTAAGCAAAGCATCCTCTGAGTTCCCTCCCAGCTTTTTCCCCAGCAATCTTGAAACTGTGGGCGGCATGCCTTTCTGCAGACTTAATTCTGTGGATGGTCTCATTTCTGTTCTGTGGAGGGAAAACCCATCTCCAAGATAAGAAGATAAATCGTTTCCCATGAAGACACTATCAAGTGTGGAAAATTAAATTCGCCTTTAAATACTTCTGTTTTTTTTTTTTTTGCCTTTAAATACTTCTTATGAGTTGTTTCTGTCATGCCTAAATTTTAGCGATTCAAGTTTCGTGCTAATAAAATAGTGCATTTATCTAAAATTTGAAATATTTCAGCCCTGAGTGTCTGGGTTTGCCAGGGTCTGGGGAGTTTCCCAGAACGTGGGAACTTCAGTACTAAAATCAGGACGCTGCAGGGCCCTTGGTTGTGCTATGAATGGAAGTTTTCATTCTAATCCTTGGGCTGAGGGCAGCCAGTTGCCCTGAGAGTAGCAGCTTCGGGTGAGGTCACTGGCAGGTAATCCAAGGCCACGATCCAGAGATGGCGTTTTCAGTGACAGTTATCCAAATGCACCCGAAGTTTTACTAGGGCATAAGGGGTATCAGAGATGGGTTTCCGTTGATGAGATTAGTGGCTTTGTTAATTAGCATAACAGATGACTGACATGGTTTTTTGTTGGTGGAATCAGGGGTGTTTCGAGGAGTTGGCTGGAAATATGGGGAAGGCATTTCTGGTCTTGCAGGAGCATGGTATGGAAATCACCTGCACCCCATAGTCTGTGCCCTGAGGAATGGCACCTTTGGCTTGATTCCTGTGTCGGGTTCCAAGTGTCTGTGGTCCCCTAAGCCAGACTCAGTGGCCATCCCGGTCACATCAGCTTTGGGTGGAGTGTCCAGAGGAGAATGGCCTGGGGCTCCATCAGGCTTCCCCAGTTCGTTCAGACTGTTTGGCATCTGCTAGGTCAGCAATATCTACACACAGTGGGGCTCTGCCAGACGGAGCTTTCTTTTTATTTTTGTGGTTTTTAAAAGATTTTATTTATTTGAGACAAAGAGAGTGAGAAAGAGCACGAGCAGGATGAGGGATAGAGAGAGAAGCAGACTTCCCTGCTGAGGAGGGAGCCAGACATGGGGCTTGACCCTGGGGCTCCAGGATCATGACTTGAGCTGAAGGCAGACGCTGAACAGACTGAATGACCCAGGTGCCCCCAGATGGGGCTTTCATGCCCCTCTCTGGGTGCCGGCAGGAAGGCTCCTAGTTCTGTTCACCTACTTGTATGTTTGCGGAGCCAACAGCATTTATCAGAAAGAACCTGTACACGCATACCCGCATGAGCCAGGTCACTCTGGAACTGAAAAAAAAAGCGAGTATACACTACACTTGTAGTGTATACTCTACACTCTGTAGAGTATAATCACAACCAGGGGTGGAAAAGCTATGTGAGTCCTTTAGCCAAAGTCTGTCACAACAATCCCTGGTGACAGCAGATTTTCCTGTTCACCAGCCTGTCTGCACTTTGAACAGACAAAATTTTGATACCCACGCCTAAGCAAAAGAGCACAGAGTTAAAAGAAGTACCAGAGTTAAAAGAAGTCCCCTCCATCCCCAAAGAAAAGGGTTCTGGAATGGGACATGCCAGGGTTGAGATGCCTGTGGGGACCTGAACAGAGGGGTCTTGGGGCACAGGACAAAGATGGGTGAGCCAAAGGACACATGACGTCTAGTTTTCCCCACCCAACCCAAGGCGTCCTGCCTGCGGTGGCCTAAACCTGGGGGTGGTGGGTGCTCCACCAGACTGGCGATGGGGCTGTGTGCAGGTGGGAGAGCTCCCCCTTTTCCTTCTCCTGCCCAGCCCTCCTGGCCGACAAAGAAAGAGGAGAATGTCCTTTCCCTCCTCACCCCAAGGGCCCAAATGGACTCAAGGAGTTGGGTTCAGACAGACCCTGGGGTGACACCAGAAGGTGCCCTCTGCATCTTTGGTTTTCTTCTTCTTGCCCAGAACCACGATGAATCCACTACAAGAAGAAACATTCTACCAGCAGTTCAGCAACCAACGGGTCCCAAAGCCAACCTACCAGAGGAGGACCTACCTGTGCTACCAGCTGAAGCCACATGAAGGCTCCGTCATTGCCAAAGTCTGCCTTCAAAATCAGGTGTCACGCGGGCCGTCTGGACACGAGGCCGTGGGAGAAATCCCGAGGCTTACATAAGTCTCAGCCCTGCTTCCTGGGAGCTCTGCACCTCCGCAGAAGCCGGTCCCTCCAGGAGAATGCTCTTCCCGCCCCTCTTAGAGAATATGTTACTTGTCCTCCGGACGTCAGCTCTGTCGCTGCTTCTGAGAAGCTAAGCTGTCTTCCAAGGACCAAACACTCAACTCCACCTGCACCAACTCCCTCATACACTTGCCCTCTGCTTTTCTGCCCGCCTTCCCACCTGCCCTGCCCCACCTCCTTCTCATTCTGACCTGCTCCTGGGGAACCCCATGTTCGAACATCTCCAGATATCCAATAGGCGGGGTCTGCGGAGCATCTGGGACGGTGCCGTGGGGGTGTCTGTTTGCCAACCCGTCTCCTCTCGGGGACCTGGTCTGATTCTGACCAAGTTGCCGATGCTTTGGGGTGCTGAACTAATGGATGAGTGAGAGAATGCAGGGAGGGAGGTTCTTTCCCCGTCCTAGGCAAGTTCACAGGGCGGAGCCCCTTCTCCCCAGTGGTGCCCATAGCATGGGACCTCTGGCCTCTGCCCGGTAACCAAGCCTTTCTTCTCTCCGTCTGGGACCCTTTCTAGGAAAAGCGCCATGCAGAAATTTGCTTTATTGACGATATAAAGTCACGACAACTAGACCCATCCCAGAAATTCGAAATCACCTGCTATGTCACATGGAGCCCCTGCCCCACCTGTGCCAAGAAACTGATTGCGTTTGTCAATGATCACCCCCACATCAGCCTGAGGCTCTTTGCCTCACGCCTGTACTTCCACTGGCGCCAGAAGTATAAGCGGGAGCTGAGGCACCTGCAGAAATCTGGGATCCCCCTGGCTGTCATGAGCTACCTGGGTAGGGAGACAGCAGAGCTGCCAGGGGATGGGAAGGTTTGCAGCTCCAAGAGAGAAGAGCTCCTGGGGGAAGGGAGTGGGGTGGTTGGATGGAAGGGTGGTGGCCCAGCTAAGGCCCAGGCTGTGATACCCCCAGGAAGGGCAAAGGAAGGAGGAGTCCCTGGGCCCACAGAGGGCAGGCTTGCTGCTGTCCCGCACCCCGGAACCTGAATACCTTCTCTCTGTCATCTCAGAGTTTAAGGACTGCTGGGAGAAGTTTGTAGACCACAAGGGCAGGCCTTTCCAGCCCTGGAACAAGCTGAAGCAGTACAGTGAAAGCATAGGCCGTCGGCTCCAGAGGATCCTCCAGGTGAGAAGCTGTTCTCGCTGCAGGTGCGGGTCCCCACTTCCCCCAATACCTTTCTCTCCCCGCCTACACGCTTCCCCTCACCCCATCCAGGGCTCCCTTTTCTTAGGATTCTTATCCTTAGTTCCTTTATCTCCCTTTTCTTAGAATCTTGCCAGTTTTCTGTTTCCCTTGAGACATCCCTGCCTCTTCTCATCCCCTCTCCTTGGCTTGCACTCCACACCCCTGGCTGCCAGTGACACTTCTAATTTTTCTCTTTCTCAACAGCCCCTGAACAATTTAGAGAATGACTTCAGAAATTTGAGACTTTAATGAGCATCGGGCCCCCCAACCCCATTCCTGAAGCATCTCAGCGGTTCATAAACTGCTGCCTCTGAGGAGCAGGTTGTGAGCTCTGCAGGCACATCTAACCCTCTCCTTTCCTCCTTCATTCTTTTGTTTCCTTTTATAAGTGGGTATATATTTTTATAATTGAGAAAATAAAGAGAATGTGTAAGTCTGTAGAAGTTGGATTACTTTCTAAAAGGGAAATCGGGATTTTCCCTCAGAAAAAAAAAATGAGTATAAGGAAAGGCCTTTTTATTCTACTGCACCAAGAAAAAAAATGTATCTGAGAATTCCCTCTCAAGTCTGGAATAGTTGGATCATTTTGTCTTCCCCTCTATCCTCTGTTCCTTTCCAGTATCTCCTAGCCATCTAAATAAATGAGGTGAAACAGTTGGGCGCACGCAGTGGCTCATAGAATTGCCTGGAGGGATAAATAAAACCACTTGGAGCAGTGTTATTGGGTGCTCTTAGTTGGAGCAATAAGAGCCAACTCCGGCTGTTGAAAACAGGAAAAGAAAAAAAAAAAGATTTGTTAAAAAGATGTTGGGAGTCTCCTTGAAGCTCTAGGAAAGAGGGAAAGCTAGATTTGGAGGCTTCCAAACAGGAAGGAGCCCCCCCCCCCCCAACTATGCTATAGAGCTGGTTTCATGAAGGTGGCGCTGCCAGTGGCAGCACGCTCCACCTGCATAAGCCCCACCTAGAAGCCAGGCGCTGACCCAGGGCCTCTGCTTGGCTGCCTCCACTGCCAACACCCACCCCACCCCCAGAATGGAGAAAAGGAAAGGAGAAGAAATGGGTGACAATAAATAATGAACACAGCAGGGGTGCCTGGGTGGCTCATGGGTTAGGTGTCAGACTCCTGATTTCCACTCAAGTCATGATCTCAGGGTAGCAAGATCGAATCCTGTGTCAGGCTGTGCACTGGGCATTGAATATGCTTGAGATTCTCTCTCTCCCTCTCCTTCCGCCCCTCCTGTCCACCCCCATTCCATCTGCCCCCCACTCACACATATGCACACTCTCAAAAAAATGAACACAACCTAAGATGAAAGAGTAAAATCAAATGTATAACACTAAATATGAACAGAATAAATTCTTCCATGCTGCTTCCAAGAAGCACTCTGAAAAAAAAAAGGAGGAAACAGATTGAAAATGAAAGGAATGGGGAAGCCTGGGTGGCTCAGTGGTTGAGCATCTGCCTTCGGCTCAGGTCATGATCCCAGGGCCCTGGGATCGAGTCCCACATCGGGCTTCCCACAGGGAGCCTGCTTCTCCCTCTGCCTGTGTCTCTGCCTCTCTCTCTCTGTGTCTCTCTCATGCATAAATAAATACAATCTTAAAAAAAAAAAAAAAGGAAAATGGAAGAAATGAACAAAGAAACCAGGCAAACTAAAATTTAAGAAGAAAGCAATAGCACGATCACACAAGGTGCACTGAATGAATCAAACAGGTTGAGGACAGACTTAGCCTAATGGCACAGGGGAACAATGAAAGACAAAGTAATCATAGACTTGTACGTGCCAAACAACATAGCCGCCAAATATATACATAAAGGAAAAATGATTAGAAACTATGTTTGGTTGGTGTGGCAATGCTTATAGCCCAGGGAAGGCATCAGGGTTGGCCCAAGTCTGTCATGTAATTCTATTCCCCTTTGCCACTTTTTAGCCTCTCTTAAAGCTAGGAGTAGCCATGTGATCCAGTTAGAACCCATCACACGTAAGAAAATAGCTACTGGGTTTGTTGTTGATTTATTTATTTATTTATTTATTTATTTATTTATTTATTTATGAGAAACACATAGATAGAGGCAGAGACACAGGCAGAGGGAGAAGCAGGCTTCCTATGGGGAGCCCGATGTGAGACTCGATCCCAGGACCCTGGGATCACACCCTGAGCTGAAGGCAGATGCTCAACCACTGAGCCACTGAGGTGCCCCTCCAAAATCCCTTTTATTTTTTATTTATTTTTTAAACAGTGGGTTTATTTATTTATTTAATTTTTATTTATTTATGATAGTCACACAGAGAGAGAGAGAGGCAGAGACATAGGCAGAGGGAGAAGCAGGCTCCATGCACCGGGAGCCCGATGTGGGACTCGATCCTGGGTCTCCAGGATCACGCCTTGGGCCAAAGGCAGGCGCCAAACCGCTGCGCCACCCAGGGATCCCCCAAAATCCCTTTTAAATAAGATAATAAATGTCTGCATTATTCACATCGCAGTTAGGTATTTTGTTATTTATAACTAAATGTGCCCTAACTAATGTAATTTCAAATCCAAATCTAGAGAATACAGCAAAACCTATAGTCAGAGGGGCACCTAGCTAGCTCAGTCAATATGTAAAGCATGAAGTCTTAATCATGGGGTTATGAGTTCAAGTCCATGTCAAGGGTAGAGTTTACTTAAATGGACTTAAGGGCTGTTTACAAAAAGTGGCTTTGGGGCAACGGGGCTCTGTGCTCTCAGCAGGGAGTTTGCTTGAAGATTCTCCCTCTGCCCCTCCCCTGCTGCTTTTTTTTTTTTTTAAAGATTTTATTTATTTATTCATGAGACACACACACACACACACACACACATACACACATACACACAAAGAGGCAGAGACACAGGCAGAGGGAGAAGCAGGCTCCATGCAGGGAGCCGGACGTGGGACTCAATCTCGGGTCTCCAGGATCAGGCCCTGGGCTGAAGGCAGCACTAAACCGCTGAGCCACCCGGGCTGCCCTCCTCTGCTGCTTTAAAATATATAAACATATCTTAAGAAAAATTTTAAAGTGGGTTAAAAAAAAAGCTATAGTCAGAAAAAAATGAATAGACTACATTTCTTCATTACCAAAAAAAGATAAATATAGCAATTTACTACCCATTCTAAGAAATTAAAAAAAGCAATGAAAGAAATCAGAGATAAGAAATTAATAAAGCTCAAAACTGAAGTTAAATAGAAAATTTTAAATGGTAAGAAGGACAAATAAATCCAAAAATCTGTTCCTTAAAAAGATCAATGAAGTAAATTAATCCAGAAAGAATCTAATAAAAGAAAAAAGACAGCAAAAATATACAAGATAAAGTATTAGAAAAAATATAACTCTGATATAGAAAAGACTGGGAAAAACTGTAAGAGGATATTTCATTTGAATTTATAGAAACAAATTTGACCCAAAAAGTAAAAAACTGGGATAGACTTATTCTCATGGAGGAAATGGGAAAGATAAAGACCTACCACTAAAAAAAAAAAAAAAGGCAAAACAAAAACAAAAACACCAGGACCAATTGTATTCACAAATCTTTTTATCATACCTCTAAAGAATATATAATTTTAGTGTTAATAAGAGATTACAAGTTATAGGAAAATATGGAAAATTTCTCCCAACTCATTCATGTTGTAAAGAAACAGCCTTGGAACACCTGGGTGGCTCATCGGTTGAGCATCTGCCTTCGGCTCAAGGTGTGATCCTGGAATGCCTGGATTGAGTCCCACATCGGGCTCTCTGCATTGGAGCCTACTTCTCCCACTGCCTGTGTCTCTGCCTCTCTCTCTCTCTATCTCATGAATAAATAAATAAAATCTTAAAAAAAAAAAAAACAGCCTTACTACAAAAAACTGATAAATAAAAAAAAAAAAAAAAAACTGATAAATACCAAAAATAAAGAATATTAGATTCCCTAAGTTGATATCACTTATGAATATCGATGCAAAAATTATAAATAAAATATTTACAAATAGGGGCACCCGATTGGCTCAGTCGGTGGAGCATGCAACTCTTGACCTCAGGGTTGTGAGTTTAAGCCCCCACTGGTGGAGAGATTACTTAAAAAGTAAAATATTTTTTAAAAAAGATTTTATTTGGGCAGCCCTGGTGGCTCAGTGGTTTAGCGCCGTCTTCAGCCCAGGGCATGATCCTAGAGACCCGGGATTGAGTCCCACGTCAGGCTCCCTGCATGGAGCCTGCTTCCCTTTGCCTTTGTCTCTGCCTCTCTCTCTCTGTGTGTCTCTCATGAATAAATAAATAAAATCTTTTAAAAAAAAGATTTTATTTATCTATTTGAGAGAGAGAAAGAGCACGAGCAGGGGAGGGGCAGAGAGAGAGGGAGAAGCAGACTTCCTGTTGAGCAGGGAGCCTGATATAGGATTCAATCCCAGGACCCCAGGATCATGACCTGAGCTGAAGGAGACACTTTACCAACTGAGCCACCCAGGCGCCCCAAAAATAAAATATATTTTTTAAAACTACAAATAGAATTAATAACATATTAAGAGAATAATAATATATTATGACCAAATAAGGTGACTCTAAAAATGCAAGTATAGTTATATCAGGAAATAGATCAACATGATCCATTACATGACCAATTAAAGAAGAAAAACTATGTGATGTCATTTCAATAAATGCTGAACAGAAGTTCATAAGATTCGGCCATCATTAAAGTATTAAGCAAAAATAAAAATAATACTTACTCAAGTGTAGGAAAAGATTTTTATCAAAAGACAGCAATAAATATTATCATAAATGGTAAAACATTCAAACCATTTCAATGAAATTGGGACATGACAGGGAGGGCACCTAGACCATTTATTCCAAATTGTCTTGGAGTTCTAATGAATATAATTAGAGGAAGAAATTCCATAATTAGTGTGAACATTGGAAAAAAGATAAGCTGTCTTCAGTTGTGGATGTTTTGGCACCCTCCAAACTGAAGAGACTCTGGTTTGTAGGGGGAAAAAAAGAGAGTAAATAAGAAGGCTAAATACACCATAAATATATAAAACCCTTTTCTCTAAAATAAAAACAATCATCAAAAAAATGGAAAAGAGGAAAATATTACACTTAAAACAGCAATAAAAAGTATTAAATCTGAAAGAAACTAAAGACACAAATGCCTGGAAATATGTCTTATGTTCATAGCTTGGAAAACAATATTTTTTATGTTTATTTTTGCTTACTATCATTTTTTGCAGAGACAGGAAAAACCATCCTAAAATTCCTATGAAATCTTCAGAGACCCCGAATTGCCACGCAAACTTAGAAAATAGAAAAGTTTGGAGAAAGATGCAAAGTTTCAAAAATTAAAATCTGTATGACTAAGGGAAAATTAAAAGTCCCGAGGCCACAAATAAAGTTTATGAATAAAGAAAAAAAGAGGCCAAGCCCAATGATGGAAGATTTCAGTATAAATCTCCTCCGTGTGTGCATCTCAGTAAAGGAAATCCGTCTAGATGACTCGGATCCTGCAATCTCAATGGGCCTTCTATAAGTGTTTGGCCTGTTATTTAAGATGTCTGGAGGGTTCAAAAGAATCAATCATGTTAGATTTGTAATTGCCATTTAAGTTTTAAGGAACTAAAATTAATCACATTAATAATAATGTTTTAAATGTTCAAAGAAATTGATTTCCAGAGTTCTATTACTTTCATAAATTGTTCAACACATTAAGTGCCAATACAATTGAGCACTCCCCTCCAGACGCAAAAACCTCCTGGATTTTAAAGAATTATCAAAAATGTTAGACTGAGACTGCCTGAAAGTAACTAAAAGCCCCCAAACCAGGAGCTGAAACTAGCCGGGAGCAGGGGTCTCTGAGGATGGTCTGTTTGCCTCAAAGCCCCTAGGTCTCCTTTTGTGTTCTCTGACGTGTGAAGGTGTCCCCTGGGTTTGTACAGTTAGTGGCCCTGGATGGATACTTATCTTAAACAGAAAAGTCCAGATATAAGCTGCAGACAACCCGCTGCTTCCAGGTTTCTACTAGGGTTCTCAGGATGTGTGGGGTCTTTGTCCTCGTGGCCCCCAAATGTAGCCCAGTTGTAGCATCTATGTTCTGTCAGGTAGGTTGGGGAAGCAGGGAAGAACAGGGCCATGGACCAAGGTAGATGTCTCCCAGGAAGAGTTCCAGAAGCTTCCATTTGGCCTTTATTGTCACATCTCATTGACCAAGGTTAGTCAGTCATTTGGCCACATCTAGCAGCAAAGGAGTCTGGGAAATGTAGCCTTTATTTGGGATGGCCATATAACCTGGGAAAAGTCAGGGGTTATACACTGATAAAAAAAGATGACAAATAAAGTGGGACAATTAGTCTCTGCCACATAGGGGAGAAAGTACCTAATAACAAATGTGAAATGTGTATGTGCTGAATGGGGTAGCATCCCCTCCAAAACGCGTGTCCTTTCCAGAACCTCAGAATGTGACCTTATCTGGAAATAGGGTCGTGGCAGATGTAATTATCTGAGATGCGATCAGGCTCAAGTAGGGTGGCCCTTTAAAATCGAATAACGGGATCCCTGGGTGGCGCAGCGGTTTGGCGCCTGCCTTTGGCCTAGGGCGCGATCCTGGAGACCCAGGATCGATTCCCACGTCAGGCTCCTGGTGCATGGAGCCTGCTTCTCTCTGCCTGTGTCTCTGCCTCTCTTTCTCTCTCTGTGACTATCATAAATAAATAAAAATTTATAAAAAAATAAAATAAAAAAAATAAAATCGAATAAGAAGAGGGGAGACCCAGGCCCAGACTTGCAGGAAGAAGCGCCTGTGAAGACCAAAGGAGAGGTTGGATCTACAAGCCAAGGAACGCCAAGGATTGCCAGCAACACCAGAAGGGGAAAGGCGCCAGAAAGATCCTCCCCTAGAGCCTTCAGGGAAAGCACAACCTGCGGGCATCTTGATGTCAGACGTCAGGCCTCCAGAACTACAAGAGAATAAATTTTTGCTGCTGAAAGCCGCCCAGCTTGTGGCACTTTGTCATGGCGCCCTGGAAACCAAATAGCAGTCCTGGGGCAGCCCCAGTGGCCCAGCGGTTTAGTGCTGCCTTCAGCCCAGGGTGTGATCCTGGAGGTCCGGGATGGAGTCCCTACCCTGCATGGAGCCTGCTTCTCCCTCTGCCTGTGTCTCTGTCTCTGTCTCTGTCTCTCTCTCTCTCTCTCTCTGTATGTCTCTCATGAATAAATAAATGAAATCTTCAAAAAAAAAAAAAAAAAAGCCCTGAGAAGAAAGATGTATACTTTATGAATGTAATTTAAAATTTGGAATAAAGGACATAAAAATAGAAGCTATATGAAGTGAGGAAAAATGTGATACTCTTGTAGAGAATATTTTACTTTTTCCTTTTCCTTCTATAAACTCAAAGCAATCTTAACCAAAATTTCCTTTGGATTTTTTCCCATAATCTGGCATATCAATTTTAATTTCAATATGAAAAGAGAAAATCTGCAAGAATAGCCAAGCGAATTCTGAAAAAGAGTAACAATGTTGGGAGAGAAGAGGGATCGCCCTGCGAAGTATTTCAAAACTTTAAGAATATTGAATATTGGATATTAAATGTACCCTAAAGCTAGAGTAGCTAAACTGGCTTACAAAGGCTTCATACCAGCCAAATCTGAGAAATTTTGAGCATTCAAGTAAATAATGATGTGATGAATTATATAGCCCATTGAATGAAATAGGAGATCATGAATCTGTACTAAGATAAACACATAACTACAATGAAAATGTGATGAAGCATGGGATAGGTATATAATTTCAAATGACCTCCTCCAGAAAATAGTTATTCGTTTCAACAGGAAAAGGAGTAACTAGTAGATACCACCTTAATCAAATGGTCCAAGTGGACGTGGTGAGCAAGGGGACAGATGGACATCGTGTGCTATGTCCTGGGGTCCCGTGAGAACACAACATCACCTTGGTGATGTCCCTGCTAAGATGCGTGACCTGAATCTAATCATAAGGAAGCATTGGGTGAGCCTCAATTCAGGGGCAGACAGCAAATTGTTCCCTTGCCTATCACTGATCATATAGCACCCCTAGCGGTGGGGAGCGGCGGGGGTGAAGGGGGAGAGGCTGGGAGAATGAGCATTTCATTGGGCTAGTTGTTGCTTTCTCTCTTCCCAAGTGAATGAAGTTTCTGTTAGCAGGGAGATGAGTTGGGTTGGTGGGCAAGTGTTACAGGCTGAACTGTGTCCCCTGCAAGATTCTTTTGGGGTGTGTGTGTGTGTGTGTTTTAAGTGGGTTTCACACCCAATGTGGGGCTTGAACTCACAACTCTGAGATCAAGTTCAAGAGTCGCAGGCTCTACTCACTAAGTCAGGCAGGCACACCTCCCCACACCCCCCCCGCCCCCACCCCCCGCGCCTTGCAAAATTCCTGTGCTGAAGTCCCAATTGCCAGGACCTCAGAATGTGACTGCATTAGGAGACAGAGCCTTTAAAGAGGGGATGAAGTTAAATGATGTCATAGGGGTGAACCCCAGTCCAGTAGTATTAGTGTCCTTATAAGAAGAGGAGAGTCCCGGGGCGCCTGGGTAACTCAGTCGGTTAAGTGTCTGCCTTAGGCTCAGTTCATGATCCCAGGATCCTGGGATGAAGCCTCAGGTCGGGCTCCCTGCTCAGTGGGGAGTCTGGTTCTCCCTGTGATCCTCCCTTCTGCTCGGTGTTAGCTTGCTCTCTCAAATAAATAAATAAAATCTTAAAAAAAGAAGAAGAAGAAGAAGAGATTAGGACACAGACACACACAGAAGGAAGGCCGTGTGAGGACACAAGCTGAAGGTAGCCATCAGCAAGCCAAGGAGTGAGACCTCAGAAGAAACAACCCCACCGACACCCTGGTCTCAGACTTCCAGCCTCCAGGACCGCTGGAGAATTTGTTGTTGAAGCACATCAATCAGTTCTGGTGGCGTTTGCACGCTGCTAGAGTAAGTACCAGTGTCAGTCGTGGGGAGGTGCTGGCTAGGGGAAGGCAGGACTCGGGAGAGTCCACCCACCCAGGCCTTTCTTCGAAAGAAATAGATACAGAGCAGGGGTTGGAGTGGAGGGGGGTTTCACAGCTATTGGAACCGCTGTCTTCCCTCCTCCCTGCCGTGTTCCCTGACCCTGACGTCCCCATCAGAAGCACGCTTGGGATACGCCCCACCGTAGGAGCCCACCTGGCCAGCTGTTTCTGGGGAGCTGCTGGCTCAGCTGACTACTCCATTCACACGTCATAAGGCCCTAGAACAGGTCACAACATCCAGAACCGGGGGTGTTCTCAAGATCTGTTGGAGAAACGGGACTCTGTCGCTGGGAGGCTAGCCACCTCTCCTTCACCTGTCCTTCTGGATGGATGTGCTCTTTACCTTCTACCTGTTTGTTCTCATGTGGCCTCTGCAACTCTGCGCTCGGCCACCTTTATACCTTCTGGAAATGCCTCGACCTTTGTCGTGTGTTGAATGGCACCCCCCTTCCCAGATTTCCAGTCCTGCTAATCCACACATCTCTTGTGTTAGTTTTCATTTTGTTGGTTGGTTGCTTGGTTGTCATTTTACTGGGATTTTAGGAGGAAGGAGAGGTAAAGGCTCAGCTCAGCTTTGCCATCTTCTTTTTTATTAAGATTTTATTTATTTATTCATGAGAGACACAGAGAGAGAAAGAGAGAGAGAGAGAGAGGCAGAGACACAGGCAGAGGGAGAAGCAGGCTCCATGCAGGGAGCCCAATGTGGGGCTCGATCCCAGGATCACGATCTGAGCCGAAGGCAGACGCTCAACCACTAACCCAGGTGCCCCAGCTTTGCCATCCTGAACCAGAAGTACAGGCAGCTTTGGCTGGATGGTTGGATAGATGGAAGGATAAGGGGGAAAGTGGATGAATAACTGAACAGACGAGGAACGTTCACTCTTCCTCATGGGCAAAGCACAGTGCACTCCAGTGATTGAGGGCTGGCGGGTGGATGGCTCCAGGGTCGGCCTGACCACCGGGCTTGCACTGCCCAGAGACCCCCTGGGCCACACGGCTTCCTTCCAGTCTGGGGTGGGCTGGGCATCCTACCCACACCCTCCCAAGGTCTGAACATACCCAGTGGGGAGAAAGGCTGACGAAATCCCTGGAAGCCCCTGGCTGAGGGTGGGAGAGAACAGACTTCCAGGCAAGAGCACCAGAGTGCTCTGTTAGGATCACATCAGGCTCAGGCACCATCTGATTCCATCTAAGAAGGAGGTCGGGGGTCCAGGAGCAAACCGAAGGCCCTGTTGTGCAGTGTAGGGCGGTGTGGGGCCTGCAGCCCCCAGTCCTGGGGGCCAGCTACTTCTTCCCCTTTCCCCTCAGATTTGCAAGGACAGTTGGGAGACTTTGGAAAGACAGGATGTCTCCCTGGGGCAGAGTGGAGCAAGGGCAGCCTCCTCTCTTCTCCCCACTGTCCACTGAGGTGCTCCTCCTCTCCCTTCCCCACCTGAGCGGGTTATCCATGCAGCCTCTCCC
The DNA here is from genome assembly GCF_053574225.1 of Canis aureus. Classification (NCBI taxonomy): domain Eukaryota; kingdom Metazoa; phylum Chordata; class Mammalia; order Carnivora; family Canidae; genus Canis; species Canis aureus. The sequence goes on along the minus strand of NC_135621.1, from coordinate 28,624,893 downwards.
ACGCTGGACCCTCCTCCCCTCCCAACCAGGGTCCAGCATCTGCCCTCTCCGACTCCCCAGCTCCACCTCTGGAAAGGGCTTTCCTCCCACGGGCCTTAAACCCTCCTCCTAGCCTTCCTCTCCTGCCTCTTTCTCCCTCCCTCCCTCCAAACCTCTTCCCTCCACCTTGCTTGCTTTCTAGTTCTGCAGCTTTCCCTTCCAGGAGGCTGCCCAAGTGAAGGCAGGGAGCACTGACAGCTGGAAGCCACTTGCAAGGAGCTCTCGAAAGGCCCGGAGCAGGAGAAGCCAGCAAGGGCCCCACAGCAGACCCAGATCCCCGCCAGCCAGCCAGCCAGTCTACTCTCAAAGGGAAAAGGGAGGCTCTCAAGGCTGGTCTGAGACCCCCAGGTGAGGGGTGGGGGACCCTCTCAGGGGTCTTTGAGGTCCAAAGGTTTTCATCACAATGCTTAGGATCAAGTCTGGGTGAGGGGTGCATGGGGGTTCTTTACACCGTGGCTTCTACTTTGGGATAGGTTTGAACCTTTTCATCATAAAAAGTGTAAAAACAGGACGCCTGGGTGGCTCGGTGTTTGAGCATCTGCCTTTGGCTCAGGTTGTGAGATCTGAGATCAAGTCCTGGGATCTCAGTCCTGCATCAGGCTCCCCGCAGGGAGCCTGCTTCTCCCTCTGCTTATGTCTCTGCCTCTCTCTGTCTCTATGTCTCTCATGAATAAATAAATAAGATCTTAAAAAAAAAAAAAAGGCTTAAAAACTAAGAGCATCAAACGTGTTTTTCTCTCCAAGCTCCAGAGCAGAACATGGACCACGGTGGGACCTCTCTATCTGAATCCCACAGACACCCTTCAACTCAACAAAAAACTGGCCTTGTGGTCTTCCTTCCTTTACTGCACACCTTTCTCTGCTCAATATGGTCCTCTCGCCCTCACATCAGCCCTGGCTGGGGTGGACAGCCTCACCTCACCCCTGCCTGGGGTAGGGAGGTGCTCCTCTGGCCCCGGGTGGGAGCTTCCTCGCCCTCGGCAGAGACACAGCTCCTAAGTACAAGAGAGTCGAGACCAGACATCCTTGGCACAGGGATTGGAGCCTGTGGGTAAGCAGGCCGGTCTTGGTCCATCTCAGGGAAGCTTTTTTTTTTTCTTTTTTAATTTAAATTCAATTAGGCAACATATAGTACATCATCAGCTTCAGATGCTGTTCTCAATAATTCACCCGCGATGTATAACACACCGTGCTTATCAGATGGAGGAAGTTTGTGAATGCTTCTCAGAAAGTCCATGTGGAATGAAGCCCCTGTTGCCCACAGCATCAACCCCAACAGCCCCCAGTCCTGACTCTTGCTTCCTAGGACCAGCTCCCACATAACGGGCCTGTGGACCCCAGCAAGCCTAGTCCCAGACTCCACTCTCTAGGACAAGTAGTGGTTCACTGGGGCCGCCGTAACAAAGAGGGACCAGGAGGCTAAAAAAAAGAAATATATTTGCTCATGGTTCCAGAGGCTGAAGTCCGAGGTCAAAGTGTTGGCACGGTTGGTTCCTTGAGGCTGTGAGGGAAGGATCTGTTCCAGGCAGGCCTCTCCCATCGGCTTGGAGACAGCCGTCCCCTCCCCGTGTCCTTCACATTGTCTTCCCTCTATGTCTGCCTCTGGACCCCAGATTTCCCCTTTTATAAAGACATCAGTCACATTGGATCAGGGCCTGTGCTCTGACCTTATTCTCACTTTATTCCTCTGTAAAGAGCCTGTGTCCAAATAAAGTTGCATTCTGAAGGACTGGAGGTTAGGGTTCCAGCATATGAATTTAAGGAGGCAGGGGGAGGTGGGGCCACAACCAGACCCATAACACATGGAGCATTAGGATGGTGACAGCTCTAGCCCTAAGCCCTAGCCCTTGCAGGTGGCGTGGGCTCGGTGGGAAAGCCCGGAGAAACAAAATGGCAGTCAGCCCAGCCAATGTCAACTCGGGCAAGGCTGTGGATGCCAGAAAGCCTAAGTTTTTGTTTGGGAGAATATCGTTATTTTTCATATATATATATATATATATATATATATATATATATATATATATATAAATAATTTTATATATCATATATTTTTATATTTTTTTCACATTTCACATATGACAAAGTTTCAAGAGCCCCTGACCTCCTACAGCCATGGGGCACAACTTGTGGACCATTGGGCCCAATATTTAGCCATGAGAGGTGCAGAGGAGGCTACACGCTGCCTCGGGAGACCTCTTAGGCCAACTTGGGGAACCTGACCAGGAAGGAACAGAACCCTAAGGCCTGGGATGAGAACATTTGGAGTAAAAGAGTCTGAGTACTGACCACCAGAGTCTTCTGACCCCTGAGGCTGGCATGGGAAGCCCATCACTCTGACTAGGTAAGAGGAGACGTCTCCCGCGGTGACCATGTGACGGCGTCACCTGAGGCAGATACCCCTCCAGATTACACTTTTCCTTCTCAAGATTCACCTTTGCCTCTTCTTATCCCAGCATGGACCAAGTAGGGAAGCACACTCCCTCCCCAGGAGGACATCATTAACTCACCCCAAGAATTGAGAGAGCCGCTGACACACCCGAGCAGGAATGAGGGGTGCACGGGTGCTGGGCTGGAGGCTTGCAGACTGATAGGGGAAGGGGGGCAATAAACAGCATGGGGGGCGGTGTCGATGTGAGAGCACTCGCCATGACACAGCGGTTACCCAACTGATGAGGACACCTGCCGCCAGCCCTGGTGCACTGGCAAGGGGGCTCCTTGAGGCTGGGCCTGACCACAGCCCCCAATGGGATAGAGATGCTGTGACAAGGGGTCTGAAGCTCCCCACCCCCCTTTTTAAAAGATCTTATTTATTTATTTATTTATTTGAGCAAGAGAGAGAGAGAGAGCACAAACGGGGGGAAGGGCAGAGGGAGAGGGAGAAGCAGGCTCCCAGCTGACCAGGAGCCTAAGGCAGGGCTCCATCCCAGGACCCTGAGATTATGACCTGAGCCCAAGGCGGACTCTTAACCCAATGAGCCACCCAGGTGCCCCTTGAACCCTCTTTTTGATGTTTAACTGACAGCTTTTCAGCCTCACTCCCCCCTTCTCCCTTTGCACCCCACATCTGGGCAAACTGATAAAAAAGCCTGATGTGCCTTCTTTTGGTATCAGCAGAAGACTCAAACCGCATCAGTGGAGGGTTGCTTGGCCCAGCCTGCCCTCTAACAGCAAGAAAACCCAGCCCAGCCTCCCCTCCTGGTTCTCTCGGGCCATTCTGGACCCGCTTGAGAGCCCGCTTACTCTCCCCATTCTCCTTAATTATGCGTGTAATCCATATTTTCACACCTTCTGATGTGTGTACTGCACACGTCTCTACATCTGAGACAAATTTTGGGGGTCCAGAGGGCTCATCTGCCTCTGCAGGTGACCACAACAGATGCTGAAACAGTCTCAGCATAGTTCTGAGGAAAGGGCCAGAAGGCTCAGGTTGATGGAAATGTAGGGATGGATTTATTTACCTCTGACCATGCTCTCCTGAAGGGGGCAAACTGTATCTCAGATTCACAACCTTTGGGGAGCACTCACCATGGAGATCTCATATCTGGCAGTGCCAGCTGTCGTCCTTGTCACCGGGTGCCTGCACAATGAAACCACCAGTGGAATAACCACAGTGGATGACATGGAGGTTTCTCGTGGCCTAACAGTATGAGCTTCCTTTCACAAAGTGGGTCCCAAGGCTCGGTCCCATAGCTGAGGAATGGCCAATGTGTCAGAGCCAGGGGCTGAGGTTCGCCCTCCATACAGCATCAGCCCCAGGGAGATCAACTGGACCCTTCATGGCAAGTTGATTGCACCAGATTCTTCTGCTGGAGAAGCCGGCAGTTCACACCAGATTGGACACCAACTTGCGATCAGGTTTGCCTTCTCTGCCCATATCACCTGTCCCATCACTGCCATCGTCACCCCCATGGAGTCAGGCCATTGTCCTCCAGAATCTCATGGAGGTGCTGCTTCTAGGAAGAGGCTGCCCTGGCCCTCCTCAGCCCTGCAATTTAGACCCTGGACAATCAGAGGTCCTAGTTTCCAGCAGAGGGAACGCTTCCACCAGGGGACAGTGCCACAGCTGCCACCAGTCACTTTGGCAGAAACAGTGGTCACTTAATTGATGGGGTTAAATGGCTTGAGGACCCGAGATGCCAGGGTTGCTGCTTACTGCAGGCAGAGGTGTCACCGAGGTCCCTCTAGGTGCCCAGTGGCAATTTATGAACAGGCATTTGCAGCAGACTCAACTGATCTGACAAAGATGAGTTGACAAGGGCTCAGACTCTTCATGGGTGAGAGGCTGGGTCACCCCACCAGGCACACAGCCTGGACCAGATGGCACTCGGGCTGAGTGAGGGGCAGAGGAGGGAGGTGAGGAACGTCAGTAACAGGCTTGGGGCTGGCTGCAGCACTGAGGACTCTCACCATCAAGTCTTTATTTAGAGGTTGTAACCGGCCATCTCTTTGGAGACTCTGAAAGAGTGAGTCTATACAGAGAAGACAGCTTCAGTGGCCCCCTGGACACTCAGGTCTTGGCCTCAGCTGTTTGGGCTGTGCATGGGGTGCACAGTTGCATGTCTCCACCTCCTGCTCCAGGCTCTTCCAGTACAACAGACAGGGGTAAAGGACAGTGGAAGCTGGCACATGCAAAGCTTGGAAGTTGAGGGCTAGGGTTGGTGCACCCCAGGGCAACCCTCGACCAGCGGTGGATGGCACTTGGTGAATAATGCTCCCATTCCTCATCCTTTGGGAATGGACAACTCTGGGAGACATGTGAGTACTTCCTGGGTCATTTCAGGTGGAATGACACACAGTTGCCATAATGGTGACCTCAGCAACACAGCTTCTCGTGGCCTTTCTTCCTTCCCTGACTCGTTCTACCCCTCCACTCCTACTCCACGGATACTTCCCAAATAATAATCCCTGCCTTAGGCTCTGCCTCTAGGGGTGACTGAGGTCCCTCCAAACCTGCTTCTCCTCCTTCAGTCTCCATCCAGGTGAAGAACCACTATCTACCCAGTTGTCCAAAGTAGAAACCCAGGCACAATCGTGACACCTCCCTGACCCTTACATCAAAATCATTTCCCAGGTCTTGACAACTCTACCACCTAAGTCAACCTCCAGATTATCCATCCTCCCTCTTTCACAGACATGTGCATGGCCACCACCACTCCCCACCTACATGGCCGTTGGGAGGGTTGGGACGTGAGTTGATTCTTACCTGTTCTCTGTCATCAATCCTGTATGTTCCTGTCCAGCCTCTATCCTGAGCCCAGGGTGAACCTAAATGCAGAGAAGCTTAGAGGACTCTCTCAGCTGTCACTCATTTCTGCCCTGACTGCCACTCTCTGGGCTCAGACAGGAGTGCCGAGCTTGGTTGAACAGCAGATGAGCATTAGCTCGAGACAGTCCCAGGTTCCAGAACCTGCAATTCCAGAGACCTGGGACACTGACCATCCCGGGGTTCTAGAAGAGAACACACTTGGCAGGAAGGAGAGAAAAGATGAAGATGAGATGTACCACTCCACCTCTGATGACACCCTGCAAGGACCCCAACGGTGGGCACTCACCCATCTACATTCCAGCTTCCAGTTCCCAAGCACTTTTTCACCCCTCACCATCCCACCACATGTCCGGAGGCCTCAGAAAACAGGCTGACCTGTCTAAGATCATGGTCGGTAACTGGCAGGCCTGGGGCTCCCAGGGGCTGGAGCTCCTTCCTCATCACTGCTGTGATGCCACCAAAGTGAAGGCTCGAGTGCAAGAGATTTTTTTCAAAATCATCTTTAATGTATTTTTAATAATTTTTTGCCTCATTTACCAGATAAATCATCTAAATAAATAGATGCTATACAGTCTCTTACCAACATCAGTACAAAAATAAACCGCGCTCTGCATCCACTCTAGCCCTCCCAGCACACACTCACTCAGAAAAGGCATGTGCTTGGAATCAACCCGCACTCCCATCCCTCCCAAATACATTCACGTTGTCTGAACAAAGCTCGACGCTCATTCCGTGCAAAGGCAGCGTTCTTGTGCTGAGACGTGGAGGCCAGGCTGGCCACTTACAAAGCAAAGCTAAGCCACCTTACACGGGCATAGCGCCTCCCCCCGCAGGAGGGGAGTCAGCAATGGGATCGTCACCCTGAAGGGATGACAGGGCTCGGCTGGGCATTACAAGTGGCCGTGCCAGGGGTGGGGGAATCCTGTCCTCGCCCCATCCCACAGCAAGAGGAAAGTACCGACCGGGCTCTCTACATTCAAAATGAGAGGGGGCCGGGGAAGGAAAGACAGGCGGTCCGACTCTTTCTAAGCCCCCACCACCCCTGTGAGTACTGGCCTTCTGGGGTGGGGTGGGGTGGGGCGGGGTAGGGGGGAGCTCAGTGTCCCAGGCCCCCCCAGGATGCTCAGGGCTGGGAAAAGGCCTGCGAGGCCACATCCAGCCCCTCATAGAGGTCTCCGACCCTGGGGAGCCGTGGGGAGCCCCAGCTCACAGGCTTCTGCCCTGAGACACAGGGTGCCCTGCTTGCCCAAAGGGCCGAAGAGGCAAGAAGCATCCTGCCATGCAGACAGAACATGAGCCGTCTCACTCCACAAACAGCCCCCAACCCCCCTCCCAGCCTGCAAATTGCACAAACAGCTCTTTGAAAGTGCCCATGAGGCAGGAAGAGGTCCCATGTCCCCTGGGGGATGGGGTGTATGCCTTCTACTGCAAGCTGCCAGCCCGGTCCCAAAGCCAAGGCCAACAGCATTCGATTAGAGGCCCCCCTGGCCACCCCCGCTCCACCCCCACCAACTCCAAGCTGCCCTTCCCAGACCCAGGGTCTCACAGCAGGGTGGGGCAGGTGGGGGGCTCTGCTGCCCCTCCTATCCCCACAAGCTCCTCTAGAGTCAACTTCCCAAGCTGGGAGGAACCACCAGAGCAGACCACCCCCCCGCCACATTGGAAGCACTGAATTGACCCTGGACAACAAAGGATTAAGGAGGAAGGAAAGAGACTCAGGGATTTAGGAATCTTGCCAGCAGGGCACCCCAAACAAAAATGGGGTCCAGGCTGTCTTTGGTTCGGGAACTCGGGAAGAAGGGGTCTGGGGGAAGAATCGCCCTATCCTTGCCTCAGCAGGATTCTGCTGACTTCTTCAGGACAAAGCAGAGTGGAGAGAGAGCCCTGGGAGATGGTGGGCAGGGCCTCCCCCTACAGGACCCCAACGCTGATGATGGGGGAAGGTGGAGGGAGCCGGCCTCTTACCTTTGCTCCCCTGGCTCCTCTTATCCACCCCCACCTGGCTTTTTCTCCCTTCCAGGGCTGGAGCAGAAAAGAAGCCCCTCCTCACACTTGGGAAGCTACTTGGCCACAGGACACATTTGTGCAAAGTAGGAGATGAGCGTCCCTCCTCCCAGCATCCCTTCTCCCAGCATCCCTCCTCCCAGCAGCAAAAGCCTTCTGCCCAGCGGGCCCAGCGGCTCCGGTGCTTAAGCACAGCCCGACCCACCAGCCGCTGCAGCCCCACTGTAGGAGGACGCGCAGAGCCCCCCCAACACACACACAGGAAAACCGGGGCACTCCCAGCTGTGGCATCTGGGATGGATGGGCAGGGGAAGCAGGATGGAAGGAGGAAGGGTTTCAGGAGTTGAAGGCTGCCCTGAGAAGGTGGTGGGACGCTCCCTCCCTCTCTGGGAGGGCAGAAAAAGAGAGGAGGGGGTAGGGTTGAAAAGTCACCTGAGTCAGAGAAAACAAGAGCCCCTCAGGGGAGGAAGGACAGGATCAAGTGCCTCAGAGCCTGTGCTGACCCTGGCATGCCTGCGGGCCCACCACGTAAGCCAGAGAACCATACTGTGTGCCGGGAGCCTTGAGGCCGTCCGGCCCTCACTGACAGCTGTGAGCGGACCAAGTCGGGATAGATCCTGTCACGTGCTGTGCCGTGCAAGGGTGGGAAGTGTGGGGTGCCCGTGACAAGTTCTCAGGTGCTGTGAACCACCCCACAATTTGCCAGGTCAGGGTTTCGAAACAGGTTTGCAAGACCCGCTGTGTGCATCTGCAGACACACACCTGCAGTCACGAGGTCACAGGGCAGTGTGTGTGCACCCGTGTGGCTGCGTGTGCATGTGAGTGTCTCTCACAGGCCAGGTGATGGGGGGCAGGGGCTCCCAATGGGAGGGGCTCAGCTGGCAGCCACCCCAAGGAAGGGTATGGAACGTACCCCAACAACCTCAAAGCCTTCCTCTTGCGCCCTCATTTTGACCCAGTCATTTTTGGTCAAAGCCAAACTCCATATCCCACCGCAAAGCTGGAGTGGAAAGTTAAAAAGAAAGAACCCCACCCCCCACCCCAAAAAGGAAAAGGGAAACCAGCCAGAAAGGTGGGAGTGGGTGGCTCAAAGGAGAGGGTCTGGGCCCTCCCATCCTCCTTTGGTTCCTGGCACCAGCTGCTGCATCTCTAGAGCCGTACAGTGATGGAGATGGATGGAGATGCAGGCGGCCAGGGGCGGGTGGCCCTCCTGGCCTGGAGGCGGCCCCCTGACTGGCAGGGCAATGCCAGGCCGCTCCAGCCCCAGCCCCCTACACAGACCACCAAGCCTTTCTGTAAACATCACGCGCAGAGAAAGGGGCGAGGTGGCGGGAGAGTGTCAGGATCTTTCCCCTGCTCCTGTTCCATATGTTTTTTAAATAAAATAATTACCCCGCCCCCAACCCCTCCCCATCTCTGGAAGTCCCCACCCCAAGCCCAAAAGCAAACAGTTTACGAAGAGTAAAAATGGTGACTCAGAACTTCCCGCCGCGGTCCCGGAAGAAACCTTCAGCCGCCTGGGCCTCCCGGAAGGTGACGGTGACGGAGTTGGCGGTGATATCGGTCACTGTCACTTCACTTGCGGGGAGCACGGGTGTCCAAGGAGGTGGCCCCTCGGCCAGGTCTGCATCTGCGACAGACACAGGAGATGGACTGAGCTAAGGACAGCACTGGCGACACTGCTGCCTTTGGATCCCTGCCCACCCAGCACCAGGTCCCCCCTCTGGGGCTGCAGCCAGCTCTGGGTCTAGCTCAAGGCCGGACGCCCGGGAGGAGGTCACTACCCAGCCTGGATAGGTTGACCCCCAGTGGGACCCCAGGAAGAGCTCGGGGCTGTGCCAGGGCCCCTGCAGGCTGTGCAGCCTCGGAAGCACCTCGGTCCCCCTCTGGGCATTGCAGCACTTGGACCCGATGGCTCGAGGGAACCCCCCCCCCAGCACTCTGGGGCTTGGGCATGGGATGCCTTACCCTCCTCCTCGGGGGGCTGCTCAGCAGGCTCCCACTCGCTGGCCGCCTGCAGGACGTCCGGGGCCGCTGGCTCCTGCAGGAAGAGCTCCCGTGGATGGCTGTGACTCTCCAGGTCGGGCCCGCGGGGCGGGAACTTCTTGCGTGAGAGCCGCAGGTACTTGTGGGCCTTCCGCGGCTTGCGGAGCGGGAAGGGCAGGGCGGGCACCATGGGGCCCTTGTCCACCATGGGTGCCCCTGCCTTGACCACCCCCTCAGGGCTCCCGCTGCCGAGTGGGCGCGTCAGAGAGAAGCACAGCTTCTCCTTGCCCTTGGCCTTGTGCGAGCTCCGCAGGTCCATGCTGTACAGCCGCTGCGGGGGCAAGCCAGGGCACGGCGGGTCAGCCCTGCCCTCCCAGCCGCTGCCGCGCCTTTGCTCATGCTGTTCCTCCCACCTGGAGTGCCCTTCCCTGTGTTTCACGGCCTGGAGCCAGCCATTCCTCCAACCCCCAGCCCAGCCCAGAAAGCCACCCTCTGAGCAGCCGCAGCCTGTATCACCCACACCCCACTGCCCCAGCCTGGCCTGGTGCAGCTGCTCATCTTGGCCCCACAGGGTAGCCACCTCTCCCCAGGGGGGTTGTGTACAGCTCAGGGCCGGGCCAGTGCAGCAGAGGAGCCCACAGGAGCACAGACTGAAAACTGACCAAGAAAAAGCAAATCTGGATTTCTTCTGGTCCCAACTAAGGAGTTCTTCACCACGGGGAAGGAATCTTTGCCTCCTAAAGGACCCCCAAGGCTGAAACAGCCAGCTGGCCAAGGAGACGGTGTGAGGTGGATGCCCTCGGGTTCTGGGAACAAGTACCCAAGGGGTGCACATGGCACTGGGTGCCCCAGGTCACACAGCCACTGGGATGGTGTTCTGCTCGCAGCCCACAGGGTGCTCCTCTGCTCTGCAGGCCCTTCCCCGTGCAGGTGCCACATCGCACTCTAGGGATTTGTCTTATTGACTTCGGCTGAAATGGATACAAATCCAAGAAAGATGCTTGGTGCTAAGTGTTGGGAGGGCCTGGATAGGTCCAGGATAGTACCTTCTGCTGCCACCTATCACCAGAGGCCAGGGAAGACAGTGAGGCTTCAGATGGGATGGTGGCTCAAACCTCCCCCAGCTGGGAGCAGAGATCACAGGCATAAGCTCCATTCTCCCACCCTGCCCACTAACTCCCAACACTCAGCACAGGGTACAGGTTGTTCTGGGACAGGAGGAAGGCCAGCCAGGGAGAGGTAGGGACAAGACTGTAATGCCAGCAGCGCTTATCCTACTGCAGCTTCATCAAAATCCACTCCTTCATCCTGGCTCGGTGGCCATCACAAGCCTAGTAAACTCCTCTAACGCTGCAAGGCAATCCGTCTTTGCCCTTCTCCACCTCACCAAGAGAGAACCGCAGCTACTAATAGGCATCCAGGAGCCCCCGGACTCAGACCTGGGTTTGAATCCAGCTGTGTTACCCTGGGTAAACTCCTGGCCTCCCTGAGCCTCAGTTTCTCTGTCAGTGAGACGATGAAGAAGCCAGCCTCCAAGACTGCCGCCCCCAATTCCTGCCTCAAGGAATTCACATCCATGTGTAGTCCCCTCAACCCCTACCTACTATAGGACTTCTTCCAAGGCTAGCTCATTAAAGACACTGTGCCCCCGGCTTGCTCTCTTGGATCCTCTGCTCTGGGGGAAGACAGGGGCCACACTGTGAAACCACCTGGGAGCCCTCAGAGAGGCCCACATGCAAAGTTCCAGGCCTCCTGTCAACAACCAATGCTGACCTGCCGCCACACGAAGAGCTACCTTGGAAGCAGGTCACCCAGCCCCGGTCCAACCTCCAGATGAGTGCACACTGGTTGACATTTACAACTGTAGCCTAAACTAGAGTCGCTAAAGAACCAGCTATGGGACTCCTGCATTCCTGACCCACCGAGACTGTGTGATATGCTAAGTGTTCATTGCTCTAAGTTGCTAAGTTTGGGACTAGCTTGTCACATGGCGGTCGATACCAAGCACAGCCTCCTGGAGGCTTTGTGGGCGGGTGACGCACATTCACTTGTGAGCAGCACTGAGCACAGAGCTTAGCATGGAGAAGACGTCTGACAAACAGATGCCACCCTCCTTCTTGGGACCCAATTCACACCAGACCCCGTGGAAAATGCCCACTGCGTGAAGGGAAACCCATCCTTTCCGGCAAAAGCCTCAGATGATCTATAATCAAGAGTGGGCAGGAGACAGGACATGGCTCACACTCTGTGTAGACCAAGAAGCCATGTTGTTTGGCTTCAAATACCTAGGTGAACGTTAGTCGATTAAGGAGAGCAGATATGCTTTTCATCCCAATTTTATAGATCAGAAAATTCAAGCTCAGAGAGGCAGAGACATGCCTCAAATCACATCACTTCAAACTCGACCCACTTTCCAAGCACAACAGTGAAGTCAGCAAAGTGGTCCCAAGACCTGGGCAATGTGAGGCGTCCCGGAGTTTAGAAGCCTGCGTGTGGCAGAGGATTGGAACAGGAGGCCCCGCAGGCTCCTTCTCACTCAAAAATGCCCCATTTCTAGGGCATCCCAAGACAACAGTTCCAGAATTCTGAGTGTCCTTTTATTGGATTCTAAAATTCCAGGTGCCCATGTTGCCTCAATTCTAAAGCTTATGTTTCCTGAAGTCCTCAAATATTATAATTTTGTATTTGGGGACTTTGAGCATCATAAAGGCTCACTTACAAGATCCTAGGCTTTCAAAATTCTAGGCTCCCTTCAGCCATATACCCACCTTGCCCCGAGCCCCACAGCACCTCCCACCCAGGCTGTCTTCCTTCCCCACCCCCCCAATGGAGACCCCCTGAGTGCACCACCCCCCAGGGCCCTGGGCAGAGCAAGGAGGGTAAGTGGTTCAGCTCAACTAGCTGGTGCAAATGCATGGGCTGGGGCAGACTGATGGGAGGGGCAGGGGGACCTCAGGGTGGGCACCAGGGCTGGCGGGGTTACCTGCAGCAGAAGCCGCTTGGGTTTCGGACCTCTCTTCCTATACCCCGACGCTCGGTCTCTCTCCTCCCTGGGGTGCAAAGCAGATGGCAGAAGAAAAGCAAACACTGGTGACATTTAAGGGAAAGTAAAGCATCCGCTCCACCTCATACTCTCCTGTGTATGGGGAAAGGGGCACCCGCCATAGGCCACCCCCAATCCTCAGGTAGGGACTCCTCTCCATTGCTTTCTCTACACCCTAACAGTGGGGCCCCATGTTCATATCCCAGGGCCTCGGTCTTCCCGTCTGGCAAAAGGGGTGCAGGGGCACAGCCACTGGTCCTAACCACTGAGGTGGGACTTGCGTGACATCTCCCAAAGTATGTGGGTCTCTACTGGGCTCCAGGGTCAGGTCAGAGCTCTGCTCTCCATGCCACTGGGTACACCCTCCAAAACAATGCAGTTCTTCCAGTTTCCACTCTCAGAAGAATTGTACAGAAACCTGTCAATCAAATTTGCCTCGAATGTCCCAGGGGAGCTGATGAGAATGTATATGGTCCTCTCGTGAGATGCCAGAGTGCCTCAGCGGTTGAACTCAGGGCGTGATCCAGGGATCCAGGATCGAGTCCTGCATCGGGCTCCCTGTGGGGAGCCTGCTTCTCCCTCTGCTTGTGTCTCTGTTTCTCGTGAATAAATAAAATCTTTAAAAATTTTTTTAAAAATTAATAAAAATTTAAAAAAAGGAAATGGTCCTCTCATGAGTAAAGCTCTACCTAGATTCTTCCCCTTTTGGGATCTGGATGACCTTGGTGGAGAGGACAGGCTCTTGCTTCTATCATCTGGTTCAGAAAAGGGAGAACAACTTGCCTATATCGAGTCTCCAGTAGATGCCAGACTCTCTGCTGGGTGCCCTCCCCACACCACAAACACACAGGCACGACCCAAGGATGCATACAAAGCCACACAAGACACACACAAGACAACACAACAGAGACTCCAACAACAGTGCCGGTGGAGAACTTCAAAGCCATTTGTATTCTATTTCCTTTCATTCCTGCTTTCTGTGGCCCCAGCTACAGAGGCCATGTGGGCAGCAGAGAGACTGTGGAGGCTGGGAGTGTGCGCCCTTCCCCCTACTGACTGTGTGACCCCAGAGAGTCTCTCTATCTGAGCTCAGGGCTGCCCATCCCAGGTGGCTGTTTCCACCACTAGCCCTCCTCCCTCCTCAGGGCAGTACTGCCCACGGGCTCCAGGGACACTGGGGGAGATGCATCTGCGTAGGGCCCTTCCTCCCTCCCTCCCTGTGGGGTTGGCTGCAGCAGGTCTGCCCTGAGGCCCTGGAGCCAGCATTTGACCACACCGTGATACTAGCCACTTGGCTTGCCAGGACAGACCTGCCGGCCTTTGAGGGTGAGTCTTCTCTCAGAAGCCAGTGCTGGGCACCAAGACACCCTGTTCCAGGCCCAGCTCTACCCTGACTCAAGGGAGACCTTGACTGATCACTTCCCCTCTGGACCTCACAGTCCTCGTCTGGAGCAAGACAGTCCCTCCTCAGCTGGCCATCAGGGCGTTTGGGAGGAGCAAGAGAAGTCCCTGGGATTTATCAAAATGGAGGGTAGAAAAGCTAAAATAATAAAGTGAGGTAGGGGTGAGAGGAAAGAGAAAGAAGAGAGGAAGAGGACGAGGAAGTAGAGGGAGAAGGAAGGGTTGTGGGAGAAAAGAACAATGATGATAGTGTGTTTATGGCATTTACATGTGAGGGAGCCACTATTACTATCCTTGCGTTATAGTCATGGAAACTGAGGCACAGAGAGCTTAAGTCACTTGCCGAGTGCCAAAATTCTGACAGCTTCTGCCACTAAGAGCTGAGCTCCAGGCCTAGCGAGGGTCAGGCCCAGGGTCCAGTCAGGGCCAGCAGGGCAGGCCTGCCAGGCCACACGATCCTGGTTTCCAATCCAATGCAGTGTGTGCGTGTGTGTGCACGCATAAAGGGGGAGGGGTGCATTCTATCCAGTCCTTATCACCTAGGGCCTGGTTTCTGTCAGCCTTGGATCCTGACATCAATGTCCAGGGCCCTAGGGTGGTGGCACCCTAGGAGTTGCACCCTCTCCACCTCTCCCTGTTGGCGGGACTCCACAGAAGAGCCCCTTTGCCAGACTCTGAGTCTCTTTAAAACCCTGCAAGGCTAGTGTTAAATGGGCATCATCCCTCTTTTACTCCCTCTTCACCAAGACTGAGAGAAGAAGGCGAAAAGTCACACAGTAGGTCTGTCTGTAAAGGTCTCCAAGCTCTTCATTTGTTCCTTAACTATTTTCTGACTCATTCAAAATAACATCCAAATCCTCCACTGGGACTTAGTGGCACTCCCTGAGCTGTGCACCCCCTTCCTTCAACTGCCCCACTCCTGCCTCATCTCCCACACATCACCCAGCTCACACCACTCCAGCCAGCCGCACTCAGAGCCACACTTGCCTCCATACTGTTCCTTAAACATTGGCTCTCACCCCAGGGCCTTTGCATTGACTGTTCTCTTTACTTGGGATGTCCTTCCCTAAAATACTTGCTAGACTCATTCTCTCAAGTAATCCAGGTCTCTGGTCAAACACTCTCACCTAACTGACCCTTGAACCCCTACCCATCCCCTCCCCCTGCCCCAACCCTGTCCTTGCAGTAGTTATGACCATCTGATAGCATATACATTTCTTGGTGTTGTTTTATTATCTGTCTCTGCACTGGAATTCGAGCCCCATAAGAACAGGGATTTGGTTTTGTTCCTTGCTGTGTCCCTAGCACCTAGAACAGTGTCTGGCACATGGCACAACCTCAAGCCATGAACAAGCAAACAAATGACCCTTCATTACCATCACGGAGATCATTCACACACGTGTGCCCACACTTACTGGTTTACAAAGTGCTTTCATACACCTTGCTCCCCGTGAGAGCCCTGTAAGGTCAACAGCACTATTGCCACTTTGCAGATGGGGAGCATGAGGCCCCGAGGGGGAGGAGGCCTTGCCCACCACCACACAGCTGGTGAGCATCAGAACCAGGATTCTAATTCGGGACTTGGACACCTGCCTGATGCTCTCCTCACTGCTGTCTAGGACATTCCACAGAATTCTCCCCAGCACCACAATCCAAGGCTCCACCAAGCACAAGGAGCCAGAAAAACCATGTGGGATAGGGACTCCCTGATTTTTAAAGGAGAACAGGGGAGAGTTTTCCTCAGAATGGGCAGGACGCTTCCTGGGGAGAAGCAATGGAAGAGGGCAAGGAAGGGCAGGGGAAGGGCATCTAACTGGGAGTCAGGAGGCCTGGATTAAGCCCTGGTTGGGTGGCTTCCCAGCGGTAATGTCCCCTGAAAAGCTCTTTAGCTCCTCAGAGCTTCAGCTTCCCCATCCATCAGAGGAGATTCTCATCCCTATCTCAGGAGATCACCATAAAGGGCCAAATGGAAATGATTTTGTGCAAAGATCCCACTCTGTACAGGTAGGCAAGGTGAGAGGATACAGAAGGATTTGGGCTGCCTGCTGGTGGGGAGATCGGTGAAGCAGCAGATTCAAAAAGCTCCTATATCAGCAGAAACGACATTTTGTCAAAGGCTCCCCACTGAGATGCAACCTCACTGCCCATCAGCGGAGCTACCAATCACTAACATTCAGAATCAGAGCAGAGTACTGGCAGATAAGGGAGATGGGGGCGGGGGGGGGCCTTTGCCCATGGCCACTGAGCAGGGAGGTGGCCAGTGGGATGGACCAGAACTCAGACATCCTTGCTCTGAAGCCACAATCCATCCCCTGGCCTTTCTCAAGCTTCACTGGATTCTCCTTTTCTTGGTGAGACAGTCTCTAGGGAGAATCTCTCTCTGATCTGTTATCAAGGCCACCACTGTCCATTATTGACATTGCTGGCCCTACACAGGGCATCTCTGTAAAGCATTCTTATACTTTTCACAGCAGTTAGAAGCCCTACCTTTGGGAAAATCAGGACCAGTGTTATTAGGGGATGGCCCATTTTACAGCAGAGAGACCGAGGCCTGGAAAGGTTAGAGAAGTAGCCGATATCACTCAGCAACAGGAAAGGGCCCTTGGCTGCACTGGTATCTGATGCCCACCCCCTTCTTTCAGCTGCATATGAAATCGGGCTGTCCCTGCCTAACCCCCTCCCCATCATGCCCATGCCCCATGTTCGGAGCCAAGCCAGCAGCAGGCTTCTTATGAAACCTCAAAGCCTGCCTTATGCCCAGGCCCAGTCAGGCTGAGGCCCCCTTACTTCTCCTCATAGGCCATGACCAGGCGGGGGTCCAGGATGTGCTCTTCCGGCTCCCATGTGCTGTACCTGGGGAGAGAAACCGCAGGTCAGAAGCTGCCCTGCCCCCCACTGGCATTCACCAAGGGTATAGCTGTTCCACCAGGGCCTGCCATCTGCAGACTTTTGCTCCCTTTCTGGCCCAACATAACTGTCACCTACTCCTCACAGCTATCCCTGGTTGCCCAGGCTAGGTCAGGGGGCTCCTGAACTCCAGACACCAGAACTCCCCTCATTCTGAGCACTGATCACACCACCCTATAAATAACTGCATCCAACTCCCAGTTAGGCCTCATGCTCACCCCAGAAGCACAGGGTACCCTGCCCAGGATTCCCTTCCTGTGGGAGGCATGAGCCTGTGGTCAAGAGCTCAAGTCTGGCTCTGGAGCCAGACTACCTGGGTTCAAATCCCAGCTCAGCCCTTGCTAGCTGTCCAACCTTGAAGGATTTACTCAACATCCCTGTGCCTCCATCTCCCCATCTGTAAAGAACTCTTGCGCTGCTTAATACGTTCATCTAAGTACCTAGTACAGTGCTTACTGTTGCTGTCCCTGCCCACAACCTGCAAGCCCTGGCCCCAACATCTCCTCTGCCCAGGCGGAGCCACTCCCTCCCTCCTCGGCACACATCTGTACCTTCACTGCCAGGTGTGAAGTTCCCCCGCCGCCCTGGCATGCAGCAGGAATCTGGTAGATGGTTCAGCGATCCTAGGATCCCATGGCAGGTCGCCTTGGTATTTCGGGTGGGGACCTTCCACCACCCCCAGACTGGGGAGCATCCCCTGGTGGGACAGCCTGGGGAGCAACAGCTTAGCAGCTCCACAGCTGAAGCCATCCTTGTGCTACCTGCACTGCTATTTACTTAACACTTGCCTTTAAAGCAGCTCACTTTTTTCATTTAATAATTTTAAAAACAAATGTTAGGAGCACCCAGGTGGCTCAGTGATTGGCATCTGCCTTTGGCTCAAGGTGTGATCCCAGGGTCCTGGAATCGAGCCCCACATTGGAATCCTCGCACCAGGGCTTCACACCTGGTGGTGAAGGTAAAGATCTCTGCCCTCATGAATAAATAAAACCTTTAAAAAAAATCTCAAAATAAACAAAAACAAAATTTTAGGGGGCGCCTGGCTGGTACGGTCGGAGGAGTATGTGACTCTTAGTCTCAGGGTCCTGAGTTTAAGTCCACATTAGGTATAGAGATTACTAAAAACATAAATAAATAAACTTAAAAAAAAAAACTTATGACTTCCATAAATAGAAAAACTAGTATCACTCACCATAAACAGATGCTAATGCATAAAGAAACTAATCTTTAAAACACATACCTGAATGTGTATATATACACAATATTCAAATACGCAATATATACACAAGCATATAAACACACACATAAGTTCACACGTATACACGTATATGTAAAAACAACAGCAAAGCAATGCACCATGATTCTGGCCCAGGCTGTATGCCCAGCTCTGCTGGACAGGAAGGGAGGCGAGCAGGTATTAGGCAGGCGTTAGGAGGCAGCAAGAGGCTGGCTGGTGGAAGCCCTGTTCCTACTCCTCCTAACCAGCTGAGCTGAAACTTTCATCTTAAACCATCCTGGGACTGATACCTACAAGAAGTCGAATCTAGATTCGAACAAGCTACCTAAGGACAGAATCCTTTCCTCCTTCCTGCCACTGACACTTCTGCACACCTAGTTTATGTTGGGCCCTGTGCCAGGTTCTGTGGACTCAGCAACAAAGGTCCGAGCCCTGAAGGCCTTACAGTCCCTACCCAAGTGCTGCGTGCCCAGCCCGATCAGGTGCCTTCACAGCCCCCCTCATACGTGCTATGCTCTCCGCCTGAGGGATAGTCCCTCCATGACCTCATCCTTTCAGAGCCAGCCCTTGTAGCTTCCCCTGACATCCTTTTCCTCAAACTGTCCCACTCCCAGCAGAACGAACCCTCCCCTCTGCTGCTCTCCACAGCCTGGCGCACTTGGCATCTGCCAAAATTATTGATGAATCCAGTGGCACCCTGGCTGGTAGACTATAAGCCCTCCCTAGGGTGCCCAGCCCAGCCTCCGACCCTAGGTGCTCTGGGAATGGCTATGGAAGCCACTGCAGAGTTCTGCTCACCCTGAAGAAATGCTAACAGTGAAACTGGGGTTTTTTAATAGTTTGCATAGAGCCCAAAGTATAAGCAACCAGAGACTGGCAGAGATCCAAAACTTCCTCTTCCAGAACAAAGGTTAAATTTCTTCAACTGTAACTAGTTACAAGAAACAAGGAATTTTGTGGTCCTCTGTGTCCTCCACCTTCACCCTCTCCCCTTCTCTAGCTGTTAAGATGATTCTACAGTGTTCTGGTCCTCTCTGTCTCTCTCACTTGCCCACTGCCCTGCCCATTTTTTGGTTGTTGATGTAGGTGCTATGTGGTTCCTGGCAAGTCCCTAACCTTCTCTGGACCTCAATTTCCTCATCTTAAGACTCACCACCACCACCACCATCACGGTAACAGCACCGCTCACTGCCAGGGGCTCATCTATTCCTCATAAAACCCCCATGAGGTAGGTTACCCTATTTAAAGATGAAGAAACAGGCACAGAGAGTAAGCATCTTGCCAAGATCACGAAGACAGTAAGTGGCCAGTCTGTGGTTGGAACTGTTGAATCGTGGCCACCCTCTACCTTTGGGTCTCTCACCCGGCACTGCGCCTGGCTCCCCACTGGGCTGTGATGTCCCTGGGTGAAAGGCAGTACTGACTGACCTGTATCTGACTGAGGCTTTGCACACAGTGGGTGCACAGAAAGGCTCAGCGGATTCAGGCCGGGCCTTTACTTGGCTGGGGTGGCAGCACGTGAAACAATGGGACAGGGTCAGACTCTGCAAGCAGCAGGAGGCCTGCCTGGTCCTGCTCCAGGCTGCGGCAGAGGAAGGGCAGGGGGACGCAGCGCCTCACTCTCTCGGGCCCCCCCGCCCCCTAAAGTGGAGGCCAGCGGCCGCTCCACAACGTGGGGAGCCAGAGGCCGCGGTGAGACGCGCGGGGCGCACTGCCCAGGCGCCGCGGACCTGGGTCTGCCGGAGGGCGGGGCGGGGCGAGCGGAGGGGCCGACGCGGGCAGGGCGGGAACACCGCGCTCCGTGGGGGGCGGAGAGCCCCGCTCGGCCCGCCCCGCCCCGCCCCGCCCCGCCCCGCCCCTGCAGCGGGGCCGCCGTGCGCGCGCACGCACGGAGGGGGCGCGCCCGGATTACCAGCCCAGCCAATGGGGGGCGGGGGCGGGGGCGGCGCGCGGCGGCCGCGAGGTAAACACGGCCACGTGACCGGCGCCCCGCCCCCCGAGCCCGGGTAAACAGGCTCGCGGCCTCCCCGCCTGAGCCGCGCTGCGCAGGCTCCCGCGGTGCCGGGGGCGGGGCCCCCCGGGGCCAGGCCCGCCCTAGTTCCCCCCAACAGCTCAATTTAAAGCCCTCCAAAGTGAGCCGCCGGTCGGGGCCCTCAGGTCTAAGACAGACGGGTGCGGCGGTGCGCAAGTCAGGCCGCCACTGGGGCCTCGTTTACTCATCCGTGAGGTGGGGATGCCAAAGGTCCCAGTACTGGGGGCTTAATGTGATGATTAGATGTGCTAAGCCACGTGAAGCACTTACATCCGTGTGATACGTAATAAAAGCAAAGACGCGTTAATTAAATAAATCAAAATACAGGGCGAAAACCTGCCAGGCCGGAATGCTGGCCTCTGCTGTTGCCGCCCAAACCCAGCGTTGGAGGAGGAAGATGCACAGCCACCTCCTCCGTCCCCGGCACTGTGTTATCAACTTGTGTTATCAACCCTTCAACAGAGTCCTGTGAGGCTAGGGCCTCATTTTACATGTGGAGAGGAGAGGTGCAGAGATTGAGGGCTTTGCCATGGGTCACACAGCTTGTAAATCTACAAAACTAGGCTCCAAAGACAGCCTGGTCTGGCCCCAAAGCCCAAGCCCTTGCTCCTGAATAGCCAAGTCACCTTTGGCAGAGCTGATTGTGTATCACAGGTGCTAGGCCCCTACGCCCCGGGATCAGGGAAACCACAGTTCAGATTATCCCAGCTATATTTGACCCTGGGGCACAGACTCCTCTGCTATGGATATCTGTGTCCCCATCTGTAAAATGGGTTGCAAAGAGGCAGTTAAAAATGGGCCAAGGCGGGATTCCCAGGTGGCTCAGCGGTTTAGCACCTGCCTTTGGCCCAGGGCGTGATCCTGGAGACCAGGGATCCAGTCCCACGTCGGGCTCCCTGCATGGAGCCTGCTTCTCCCTCTGCCTGTGTCTCTGCCTCTCTCTGTGTGTGTGTCTCATGAATAAATAAATAAAATCTTTTTTTAAAAAAATGGGCCAATGCCTGACTCATGCAGGGTGCTTACTGATTAGCTGCCTGGTTATTGCTTTGGCCACTGACAATATCATTACCAAAGCTCCCCTGAGGTAGTCCTCCCTAAAAGATGGAGTAGTGTTCACAAGTGGGAAAAGAAGAAAGGAATGCATTCCCAAAGGGGGTAACAGCAGTCCTGGGCAGGCTGAAATCAGTGGAGTATCTGAGGGTCTGTGTGGGACACAGAGACGGAACTGATGATTTAATAATATCTTCTGCCCTGTGCCCCCAGACCCTCCCTATGCAATTTTCTGTACCTTCCAGAACAAGATAGCTCCTCTGCCCCATCTGCTGGGGATGAAGGGCAGTCATTTGTCTGCTGTTGGGGAGAAAACGGACAAAGCATGTAATGGCCTATCAGAGGCCTGGCACGGAGTGTGTGTCTAAATCATGGTTTCTGTTATTAATATAAGCCTCCTTGACAGGGTGAGGAAGGTGCTGCCGAAGGTGCTGACTCTCCTCCCCACCAACGAACGCTGGCACTACCCTCACCAAGTCTCCCAGGCCTGTAGGCAACAGCCTAACCAGCTACCCACTCCCCACCCTCTTTCTCAGTCTCTTCTCCAAGCAAGGAACCCCAAGGAGGGGAGACTAAAGCCCACATGGATTACAAAGGACCCCAGGTCCTCCTGCCTCACCCCCTGCCAACCTGTTTTCCTCCAAGTGAAGTGGGGTGATGCAGTAGGTGGCATGAAGTAGGTGCCACATGGCAAGGGAGCTGTAAGTTATATTCTTGTCATGATCTCCCTTCTTTGGGCCTCAGTTTCCCCATCTGAGGACTGATCTAAACCATTTCTAAGACTACTTTGAGCCCCTTTGAGGAATGGAATCTCCTAGATTCCTTTCCTGTCTGTGGGGAGACCTAGAAGTTGAGCTAACTTTGTGTTAAGAACCAACATTTCGTAAGTACCTGGTCATCTGAGACTTCCATCCCCTCACAACAACGTTATTCCAATTGGAAGATGAAAAAGCAGAGGCTCCACCACACTGGGGACCTAGATAGCTGTGAGCCAGGCCAGGAACCCAGGACCAAAGTGCAGGGGAGCCAGGGGTGCCCCGGGTCATCTTGTCAAACAAGGCTCCCAGAGCCCCTTTGAGGAGTCACAAAAGGTAGTCATTCGGGCCCACCTGGTGGTCTCAGCATGTTAAGAAACAAGTGGCAGGGGGCTCAGGCCAGCAGGAACATGAGAAGCTGCTCTTGGAGTGCTAGGCCCTTCTCTCCTGGCTGAAGCTCTGATAAGCAGACATATCCATTTGGGATTAAAAAAGTGGAAGAAGGAATTTTTCATTGATAAGTACCTCTGTTTCAAGAAGGAAATCTTTCAAAAGATGGAGTCTAGCGAAGAGGAAAAATAGCCAACGGTGCCTTGAAGGCCAACCGGCTGACTACACTCCCATGCAGCTCCTTCTGGTGCTGAAGCTAAGGGGGCACATGTACCGGGGAGTCAGTGCCCTGCTGCCCACCCCAGGCCTTCTCCTTTTCTAGCTCCCCCTCAACTCTTACTGTCCCTTCACACAGGCTGGAAGGCCACCTCTCATCTGCGGGGAGGAGGAGGGGATCCTCCCCCAGGTCCAGGGTATTGGGCAATGGGCGGTGGGTGGCGGGAGCAGCAGCAGTGGACCAGGGCAGGACTTGGTTGGCCAGTCCCCAACCCCAACCTCAGGATGCCTGCAGGTCGTCCTGAACACTTGCGACCAGGCCTTGCACCGGCAAGGTGAAGGAACATGAAAGAGGAGGGCAGGGCGTGCGCTATACAGCCTCTTTTTGCAGAGCGGGAAACTGAGGCAACACAGGCTGTATTTCCCTCTGCTGTGTCTCCCCACCAGGCCCTCATGACGCTCCCAGAATCCAATACCAGGTCAGAAACAGAAACATAGCAGAAAGCCCCTGGCATAAGCAACAGCAGCTCTGGGCAAAGGGGGTTTCCAGGAGTCACTCCCAAGGAGGCAGGGCCCCCACAGACCAATGAAGAGGCCCCACGAATTGTTCATTCCCTCCCACTCCCACCCCCCTGTTGGCAGGTGATTGGTTAGTAGGAAGGTTCTTGATTGGACCTTAGCAGGAGAGGTGGAGCCACGGGAAGGGGACCTACAGCCAGCAACCTGTACTGCAACTCTGAGATAGAGGCCCAGAGGCGATATGTGAAAGTGGGGAAGCCCAGTTCAAGTCCCACCTCTGCCTCCACTTGCTGTGTGACGTAAGGCAAGATGCTTAGCTTCTCTGAGCATGTATTCTCATCTTTAGAGATCACCACCATCCCTGCTTCACAAGGCTATCTGGAAACCTGCTTGGTAGACTGGAGAATGCTATCCAAAGGCAAAGTGAGCTCAGGCTCTGTCCCTAGCTCTATGGCACTGAGGACTCCTGCCCCACTGGCTAGACTTGTCTTATCCAGCCCCACAAACCCCCCTACTCAGCACTACCCTACTATTTGCTCTATCTCCACCTGGCCAGCAGCCATCTCTGAAGCCAAGATGCTGGGCCTTCACCTCTCAGATGCCAGGAAAAGCCAGAAATGGGGCTTTTCCAACCAAAAGATGGAGCTCAACCCAGAGCAGAGCAGGAGAGAAGAGAAGCCGGGGCCCACCTTGACCCTCACGTCCTTCCAGCCCCTCAGCCAGCAGAGGGGAAACCGAGGCTTAATCAAGGTTCAACTGCCAATTACTAAAGCAGCTGGAGCTAAAAGCTAGTCAGGAGAGAGGCAAAAGGCGGATGGAAGGATGAACAGGTAGGCAGACACATACACACAAAGGAGCCTTACTTTGGAGGCCATCCTTTCCATTTCACCAGATATTCGACTTTACCCTGGAAAGAAAGAGAAGCAGACAAAGTGAGATACACAGCTGCCCCGACAACCATCATGGGACAATAAGGTCCAATAATTTCTGCAGACTGATGTCCCCATAACACATACACAGTCCAGGGATACTCCCCCCCCCCCACACACACACACCCCAGAGCTCCACCAACCCAAAGACACCCAAACTTTGGCTGCTGGGTGACTACCCCACCTAGACTGTCCTTCCTGTAAAAGCACAGGAGTGCATCTGGCCCCAAACGTTTCTGGGGCTCCTACGGCAGAAGCTCAGAGCCCATGTCACACACGGGGAAATGACCACATGGGGCATGGATCGCCAAAGATCCGGTGCCCAGAGTCCCAGTATTATGACCATAGCTTTTTAACTTTTAACAAACAGAAGACTCTCCAAATTCTAGAAAATTCCTCACTGTGGCAGGTTTCCCATGGCTCTAGCCCCACCAGTCCCCTTCCCTAGGAGAGGCTACCTCTGGCCTGGGGGGTGCCAGGCCAGTGACTTTAGGACTCTTAACTCAAAAGACCCTGGCAGGACTCCAGAAAATGCTGACAAAGGCTCCACCTTCAGAAGTGGTGGTCACCACCCCTCCAGTAGTTAGGAAATAGAGCCTGACCCCTTCCTTCCTCACTGATGGGGGCCTGGCTTCCCAGCCCTACCCGATCCACCAGAACTTTAGGACCAAGATAAGTCATCCCCTCAAAGAGGCCTGCCCTGACCACCCTTTCTAATGCCATCCCTCCCACGTTCCATTTCTCTTTCTGCATCACACACAGCCCCACTGGAAGGCATCTGTATTTATTTTCCTGTTCGTTGCGTGTCTCCCCTGCCGGACTGCCAGCTCCATGAGGGAAGGGATGTATGCTTCCCTGGGGCTTAGACGGGTGCCTGGTACATAACAGACTCTCTATAAATACATTTTGAATGAATGGCTGAAGGAATGCTGTCCCTCACTCTCTGGCACTACCGTGTAGGACGGTAACCACTGGATCTGCTTAGGCTACTGTGCGTGGAAAGCACTGGGCTTTGTAAAATAAATGAAAATTGAGGAAACCCTGGAGGGAGGAGGAAGGGCGGCCCCAAGAGTTCAACTCCATCAGTGCTGGGGGAAGAAAAGCCCATGGCCCTCCTCCACCTTCACCCTTGGCCCAAGACCCCAGCACTGAGTTTTCTCTCTCCAAAGACCACGAGCTAGCAATTAACCAACTTGAGCTCCTGCTCTATCTCCATCTCTACCTCGGGGTGTGACCTTCACCAGGTCACTTCCTCTGCGGGGGGTCTCAGTCTCTGCCCAAGTCACCTGGGGGGGGGGGGAGGTGACCTCTAAGACCCCTCCCAGCCCTGCCCCTGGAGCCTCCCAAGGGGCTGCAGAGAGGAGATAAGGGGCAAGGATGGTGGAGAGTGCCAGAAGAACTTTCCCCGAGGGCTTCCATCCCCCACCTCCAGTGTGAGGTGACCACTCTGCAAACAGGTGCACTGGAAATGTGGTCCGCCAGAGTCCGGCCCCGAGGCGCGGGTGCCCGAACCCAGCGAAACTGGTGCCTCCTTAAATTGCAGGGTGAATGCTTTGGAGGCGAAGGGAAGGGGGAGGAGCTTAGAGGATGCCCCAGCGCTGTAGGCGGCCTCGCGGAGCGCGGCCGGGCGGGGCCGGGAGTTGGGGTGGGGAAGAGGGAGAGGTGTGCGCTGGAAGACGGGGAGAAAGCCGGAGGTGGGGGTAGAGGGCTCCGAAAAGGTCGAAGTCCAGAGTGAGACCTCAGAAGCAGGAGGCTCAACCTCCGCCTCCAACTTCCAAGGTCTCGGTACCGAGTCCGGGGTCCTGAGTTCGGGACCCAGCTCCGACGCTAACACGCCAGGCAAGCCTTCTCCTCAGCTCGGGCCTCCATCTCCCCTTATTTAGAATGAGGGAAGGCTGAGGGAGGATGGCATTCGGGATCCCCACAGTCTGATCCTAATCTCCAGCTCTGGCGGGCTCAGCTGCCCCCAGGATGCCGGGCCGACAACTTTTTTATTCTACTCATCCTACGAGGCGGCAGGGGAAACTGAGGCACGGGCTGGGGAGACGAGCCCAGCAGCACGGAGCTGCCCGGGCCCCCCCCTCCGCCCCACTCTCCGCCTCGCCGCCAGCGTGGAGGGGACGGTGCTGGGGCCAACAGGGGACCCCACAGGGGTCCTGGGAGCCGCCCCCAGGCAGCCTCACCTTCCGCACGCGCTTCTTCCGGATGCTCTCCACCGCGAACACCTGCTCGCCGATGGCTGACAGCTCCATGCGGGGCGGCGGGCGAGCGGGCCCGGGGCCGGGCCGAGCCGGGCCGGGGGCGGAGCTGCGGGGCCGCGGCTGAGGCGCGCGATGCTCGGGCCGGCGGGGACCCCGTCACCCTCGCCCGGGCGCGCACGCGCACGCGCACGCGCGCACACCCCCTCGCGCTCCCTCACGCCGCCGACGTTCCATTTTTGAACCTGCGCAACGTTTTCCTCTGCGCGAGCGGGCGGGCGGGCGGGCGCGCGGGGAGGGGGCGGGGCGGGGGCTCGGCTCGCGCCCGGCAGGTCACGCCCCCCTCCCCCTGCCCGCCGGCCCGCCCCGCCCCGCCCCTCCCCGCCGGAGCCCCGCCCCCGCCCCCGCCCCCGCCGCCGAGCGAGCGCCACCGGCCCGCGGGACTTATTTGGCGCGGGCGTCGCTCGCCACCGGGGCGGGGCGGCATCGTGGCCCCGAGACGCGTTTCTGAGGACGCCCCCGGTGACTGCGGGAGGCCGGAAACAACACGCCGCCGTGGGGCCGACCAGAAGCGGGCAGGGCGCGGAGGCCACGTGTCCCACCTCCCACCGAGGGGCGGGCGGGGCCGGGGCGCGGACCCCCGTGCGGGCCGAGATTTGCATCTCCGGACCGAGGCGCCTAGATCCCGGGTCTGCAGCGGGCGCCTGCTGGGCGGTCCGTCCCGCGGTCCGTCCGGCGGCGGCTGCGCGGAGCGCCGGGGCTGGGCAATAATTGGCGGCAGGTGTGGCCGGGGCGCGCGGCCCCTAGTCGTTCTAGCTTGTGACATGAATGGACCCCGAGACCGCGCAGCCCGCTCCTGTTTTCGCTGCGGCGCCCGCACTCCTTCCCGCCGCCCCCGCCGCCTACCTGCAAGCATCCCGAGTCCTGCCTCCCTGACCCGCTCCTCCTCCCGCCTGCCTGCAGCTACCACCTCCGCGCGAGCTGCCGCCCCCCAGCCGGGGCCACACTGTGCCCGAGAGCGCTTTCTCCAATGCAGATCTGGCTGGGTCACCCCAGTGCTTAAAATCCTCCCATGGCTCCTTATTCCCCCTCAGCAGAAGGTCCAAACGCCTCTGTCTGGAGCGGAGAGAAAGGAAATAGATTTACCCTTGACTTTTGATCAGCAGCAACGGAAGCCATCCAGAAGGAGCTGGAATGATTAATGTCCAGGAAGAAAATAACCATCATCTTAGAATTAAGTACCCAGTGCAAATTTCTTTCAAGAATTATGTGCCCGGTGAAAATACCTTTCCGGGAGGGGGAGAAAATAATAACATTTGCAAATACCAAGACTAAACCTTTGCCACTAGCAGACCCTCCCTCAAGGAAATTCCAGAGGAAGAACTTCAGACGGGAGGATGATGACCACAGACAGGTCTGATGCAACGGGGAATAAAGAACAATGAACATCGACAATATAAAACAATAACAATGTCTTCTGGATAAAAATAGAATTAAAATGCACAAGAACAATAGCATGTAAATCGAATGAGTGGAGTAAAAGGGTTCTAAGATCCTTATATTCTAAAGGAGGCAAATGGAGATACCAAATACACTCAGAGGGACGGCTGGGTAGCTCAGCGTCTTCCTTCAGCTCAGAGTGTGATTCTGTGATTCAGAATCCAGTCCCCGCATGGGGGTCCCTGCAGGGAGTCTGCTTCGCCCTCTGACTACTTCTCTGCCTCTCTCTCTCTCTCTGTGTAGCTCATGAATAAATAAATAAATCTTAAAAAAAAAAAAAACACCAAACAAATGCACTTAGACTTGGGCGAGTTAAGAATGTAAGTTGTCATTACCAGGGTAAACTAAAAGAATGGAAGTGCAGCGCATAATACTTATCCGAAATATTAGAGGAGGAAGATAGAATGAGAAAAATCAACCCAATTAATCCTAAACCAAGCAAGAACAGAGAGAAAAATAAATACAAGAACGATGGGACAAAGATATGACAGATCTAGATGAAAATGTGCTACAATTCAATAAATGCAAGTGGACTTGCATCAAACTGGATAAAAATCCAACTACATGAAATTTAGAAAGCACATCCACAAGAGACACTCCCAAAACGTAAGGCTACTGAAAGGATGAAAGTGAATGCACAGGGAACTGCATCATGCCAAGGCTAACAAGAAAAAGGCTCATCTAGTTCTTTTAATACTAGGGAGAAAAAAAAACCAAAAACACTCCCTGGAGACAAAGAAAGTCACTTCATAATGAAAATGATCCAATTCACCAGAAAGATAGAACAATTTCAAATTTGTGTGCAAATTCTATAATCTTAAAATAGAAGAAACATGAAGAGAACTATACAGAAAAATAGACATCCAAAATTATGGTGAGAGACCTAAAAACACAATCTTCTGTAATTAGTAGAACAAATATATTCAATAAGGGTCTAAGAAATTTGACTACTGGACTTTCACAGAACATTGTGGCAACAACTGCAGAATTATATATGGAATATTTACAAAACAGTAAATCTCAAGGAATTTCTGAAGTTTGAAATCATAAAGAGTAGATCCTCTGACTATAACACAAATAAGCCAGAAATTGACAACAAAAAGATAACTTCAAAAGCCCCATGTGTTTGGAAATTAAGAAGTATATTTCTAAATAACTGATGAATCACAGAAGAAATCATAATGGAAATTATGCATATTAAATGAGAGAGGAAATATTGCATATTAAAAATGAAGAGGCGCCTGGCCGACTGGGTCAGAAGAGTGTGCAACTCTTGATCGCCAAGTTTGAGCTCACACTAGGTATAGAGATTACTTAAAAATGAAATCCTAAAAAAAAAAAAAATTGTGAGATACAGCTAAAGCATGACTCAAAGGGAAGTCATGACTTTTAATGCTTCTATTAGAAAAGCGAAAAGGTGGAAAGTAGCAAGTGCCCATCTCAAGAAGCTGGAAAAAGAACAGTAAAGTAGAATAAAACAGAAGGAAGGAGAGAGTGCAGTAAGAGCAGAAGGTAATGAAAGAGACCAGCAAAAACAAAAACAAAAATTGCTTCTATGAAAATACTAATTATACTGACAAACTCTGGTGAAATTGATCAAGAGAAAAGAGAGAAGGCACAATTAACCAATATCGCAAATGAAAAGTCAGTGAGTCTGCCGATATTGAGAAAAAGAGATAAAAGATAATTATGAATAATTTCATGGCGATAGCTTAAAAATCTTTTTTGGGGGGATCCCTGGGTGGCTCAGCGGTTTGGGGCCTGCCTTCAGCTCAGGGCATGATCCTGGAGTCCCAGGATCGAGTCCCACATCAGGCTCCCTGCATGGAGCCTGCTTCTCCCTCTGCCTGTGTCTCTGCCTCTCTGTGTTTCTCATGAATATATAATAATAATGATAAATATATAAAGGCACCCCAGGCGTCCCAGTAGCTTAAAAATCTTAATGAACTTGGAAAATTCCTAGAAAAAGCATAACTTAGCAAAACTGACTTGAGAAAACCTGAATGAGCATCCCTGGTCATATTACCAAAGTATCTAACAATGGGACACTGGGCATTCATAACAGGTGCCAGCCTTAGCATTGAGCAGAGTCCAAGAGACCTCTGGCTCCCCCCCCCCCCCCACATTAACTCTTTGATCTATATGTCATCAAAATATCTGGGGAGGGGCAGCCCCGGTGGCACAGCGGTTTAGCGCCGCCTGCAGCCCAGGGTGTGATCCTGGATCCTCGGGATCATCGAGTCCCGCATTGGGCTCTCTGCATGGAGCCTGCTTCTCTCTCTGACTATCTCTCTCTCTCTCTGAATGAATGAATAAATAAATAAATCTTTAAAAAAAGAAAAAAGAATATCTGGGGAATCTGGGGCAGCCATGGAGTGGTTGTGGCACTTGGGGTTGAGAGTGGTGGCTCTGTACCAACTGGTATGAAGCATAACCGTTAAAAGAATTGAATCAATCATCACAATTGAATCAATCATCACTAGCGTTCCCACAAAGAAAATTCAGGTCCAGAGAGCTTCACTTATGAGTTATTTAAAGAAGAAGTAATTCCAGCCTTACCCCTACTTTTCCACATACCAGAAAAAGAGGGACTACTTCCCAATTCTTTTTATGACAAGTACAGTGCAAAAAAAAAATTATAGACCAATGTCTCTCATGAATATACATACAAAAATCTTAAACAAAACATTAACAAACCAAATCTGGCAGTATGGCAAAATGATACTACTTCATGACAAAATTGGGTCTCATCCAGAAATGCAAGGTTGGCTTAACATTTGAAAATCAGTTGATGTAATTCACCACATTAAAAGTTAAAAGAGAAAGACATATGGGCATCTCCATAGATGCAGGAAAAGTTCAACATCTGTTTGTTTTAAAGTGTGTAGCAAACTAGGAATTCAAGGGAATGTCTTTATCTTGGTAAAGGTATCTACAAAAAAACTATGGCAGATATTCTAATTAATGGGGAAATATTGAAAGCATTACCCTTGAGATTGGTAACAAAGCAAGGATGGTCACAATCCTCATTTCCATTAAACACTGGATATCCTAAACCTGTGTTTCCCAACATGGTAGCCACTAGCCATCTGCGACTAATGAGAACTAGTCCCAACTGACATGTAAGAGTAAAATGCAATACATATCGGATTTAAAGACTTAGTGTAAAAACAAAAACAAGCAAATCTCCACACTGCAAAATGTTTCATTAATAGTTGTGTACTGATTATATATTGAAACAATATTTTTATACATTGGGTTGTATGAAATTTATTATAAAAATTAAGTTTACCTACTTTTGATATTTTTTAATGTGGCTACTAGAAGATTTCACATTTTATGCATGTGGCCTGTATATATGTATCACATTAGCTTTCTTTCTTTCTTTTTTTTTTTTCACATTAGGTTTCTCTTGGACAGAGCTATCCTAGACAGCAAGACAACAAAATGAAAACAAAAATAACAGGACTACAGATAAATAAAACTGTCATTATTTTCGGGTTCTATGTAGAAAATCCAAAAAATTAAAAATCTTCAGATTATTTTTCAAATTAATAAAAGAATTTAGTAAAACTGTTGGATTGAAAAAAAAAAACAAAACCAGCATACAGAGGCGCCTGGGTGGCTCAGTTGTTCAAGCGTCCAACTCAATGTCAGCTCAGGTCTTGATCCCAGGGTTGTGAGTTTGAGCCCCCAACTGGGCTCCATATTCGGCATGGAACCTACTTAAAAAAAAAAAAAAAAAAACCCCAACATACAAAAATTTGTTGTTTTGTGCTTCTCTATGCTAGTAATAAATGATTAGAAGATGAAGTACAGGAAGGTATCATTTATAGCATAATAAAAATATGTAGGAGCACCTGGGTAACTTAGTTAAATGTCTGACTCTTGATTTCGGCTCAGGTCATGATCTCAGGGTTGTGAGATCGAGCCCTATGTCTGGCTCCACGCTCAGAGTGGAGTCTGCTTGACATTCTCTTTCCCTCTCCTTCTATTCTTCTTCCTACCCACTTTTTTCCTCTCTCTCTCTCATAAATAAATAAATAAATAAATAAATAAATAAATAAATAAATAAAATCTTTAAAAATTTATGTAAATCAAAGGAATAAATCAAATGAAAATACACAAAGTCCTATGGAATACAATTTTATACAGAGATATATTAAAGACTGGATAAAGGGGTGCTTGGGTGGGTCAACAATTGAGCCTCTGCTTTCAGCTCAGGTCGTGATCCCGGGGTCCTGGGATCAAGTCCTGCATCAGGCTCCCTGCATGGAACCTGCTTCTCCCTCTGTCTATGTCTCTGCCTCTCTCTGTATCTCTCATGAATAAATAAATAAAATCTTTAAAAAAATTAATAAATAAAGACTAGATAAAAATGGAAAGTTAACATAGAAAACAATCAAGTAGAAGTGCCTGGCTGGCTTAGTTGGTGGAGCACACAACTCTTGATCTCAGGGTTGTGAGTTTGAGCTCCATGTTGGGTGCAGAAATTACTTAAAACTAAAATCTTTAATAAACAAGCAAACAGGTGGTTATCAGAGTGGAGGTGGGTGGGTGAGGGGAGGATGGGGAAATAAGTGAAGGGGATGAAGAGTACACTTACCAAGATGAGCACTGAGAAATGTATAGAGTTGTTGAATCATTCTTGTACACCCAAAACTAATCTAACACTGTATGTTCACTACACTGGAATTAAGACTTTTTTAAAAAATGGAGAATATGCCATGTTCATAGACTGAAAAACAGTACTGGAGCTGTGTCAAGACTCTCCAAATTGACCTATAGAGTCAAGGCAATCCTAACCCAAATCATCCAATTTTTTGAACTGCATAGGGGGTAAGTAACATTTTTATGGAAGTGCAGAGGACTGACTAGTGAGGGCACTCTTTAGGAGGAAGAAAAAGAATGAGAAGAAATTGCCCCTAGCAGATAGCAAAACTTTACAAAAACACCCTACATACATATATATGGAGGGAGGGAGGGCGGGAGAGATACTGAGACCACGCTGGTCAATGGGTATGAACTTTTCAGTAAATGGTGCTGCGATTATTAGTTATTCATATGGGAAAAACCGCAATCAGCTCTCCTACATCACAAAAACTTATTCCATAGGACACTCAAGCTCACTGTGAAAAGCAAAACCCTGAAACTTTTAGAAGATGATATTTTGCAATATCTTTCTTCACGTGAGGTAGAGAATAATTCTTAAACGAGAAACAAAGAACATAATCCCATGGGAAGCAATGGATAACTCTGAGTATATTAACATTATAAACTCTACCAAAGACTACCTAAATAGTTAAAAGAGGAAGAAAGTATTTTAAATACTCATTAATTGACAAAGGAAAGTATGTGAGGAATTCCAATGAATTGATTAGGAGGAGAGACAAGCAATTGGAACAAGAATACAGGAGTGGAGAAGGATGGCAAAAGACTCGGAACTCTAACTTCATGAAGAGGAACCACTTAGAGTGCTTGGGTGGCTCGGTTGGTTAAGCGTCTGCCTTTGGCTCAGATCATGATCCTGAGGTCCTGAGATGCAACCCCGTTTGTGGGTCTCTGCTCAGCGGGGAGTCTGCTTCTCCCTCTGCCCTGCTCATGCTCTCTCTCTCAAAGAAATAAATAAAATCTTAAAAAAAAAAAAAAAAAAAAAAAAAAAAAGGGCAGCCCTGGTGGCTCAGCAGTTTAGCGCCACCTTTGGTCCAGGGCATGATCCTGGAAACCCGGGATCGAGTCCCAAGTCGGGCTCCCCGCAGAGACTACTTCTCCCTCTGCCTGTGTCTCTGCCTCTGCCTCTCTCTCTCTCTGTCTCTCGTGAATAAATAAATAAAATCTTAAAAAAAAAAAAAAGAAAAGGAACCACAAAATGACCAACATAATGAGAAGTTGCTCGTGAGGTTGTGCAAACACAACCCCCCCTCGTGAGATCTACAATTTCACCCCCACTTGATAAGCAAAAATTTAAGTCTGACCGTGGCAAGTCCTGACAGGAGTATGGAACAATGTGGATTCTTACACATCGTGGGTGAGAATGACAGTGGATTCACCCATTTTGGAAAGTCAGTTTGGCACTACAGCGTAGCTTTAAACCTGCACAGAATCTGTGAGCCAGCAGTCCGTCTCCTAGGGACACACCTCAGAGCACTGCTTGTACGGGTACACCCAAAAATCTGTTTTTAAATGTTCATAGCAACAGTGTTTGTGGAAACCTGAAACTGGAACCAGCCTCCAAATCC
The DNA here is from genome assembly GCF_053574225.1 of Canis aureus. Taxonomy (NCBI): domain Eukaryota; kingdom Metazoa; phylum Chordata; class Mammalia; order Carnivora; family Canidae; genus Canis; species Canis aureus. Next base: position 28,591,182 of record NC_135621.1, on the reverse strand, counting down.
AGTAGCCTGAGCAAGTAAAGCCTGAAATATTCACACATGAGGTTATTATTCAGCATTGAGATAGAAGGAACTGCAGCCGTACACAGCAACTTGGATGGATCTCTCAAAATAAGGCTTAGCAAAAAGAATTAAGAATACAAACCATATGGTACCACTTATATATGGTTTAAAAGCAGGCAAAGCTAACACTATTTTGGGTAAGGATGTATGCACTGATTGTAAAACCAAATGAAAAACAAGGAAATTATTATTATGGGATCAAAGTAACGATTCCCCCTTGGGGAGCGAGGTGAGTGTGAATGCAGAGGAACACATAATCCTGGGGATGTGCCTTTTAATTTGGAAGTTGTTTATGTGAGTGTCTGCTTTATTATTATTCTTTGAATGTCCGTATGTTTTCTGTGCTCTTACATATATTATGTGTCACAATCTAAAAATTAAATTAAATTTAAAGATTTAATTAATTTAAAATTAAATTAAAAGAAATATTTCTGAAATTGTAGTTGGAGGTCCACACTATTTAGGGCATTTTAGGCTATGTTAAGGATTTTTTACTTTATCCTAAAAGTACCCGATAGTTCAGGGGGAAATTACAGTTGAAAGAGAAATACTAAAAGTAAAAACTCACTCTAAAGAAAATAAGGATAACTCAGGATATTCAGGGTGAGAGCTCCTCAGAGATATTTTAGGAGATACCCCATGAGCAAAACAAGAACAGGAGGGAAAGGAGCAATCGGAATGTAAGAATGAATTATTGAACGTTAAAAACATTGCTGTAATTTTCAAAATTAACAAAGAGTTAGTGGATCCTAGAACATAGCACAGAGATGTAAAATATGAAAGAAAAATCCAAGAAGTATAAAGGATCTATTCAGGTCTAACATCTACCATCAAGAGTTTCTTTTTCTTTTTTTTTTTTTTTAAGATTTTACTTATTTATTCATGAGAGACACACAGAGACACAGGCAGAGGCAGAAGCAGGCTCCATGCAGGGAGCCCAATGTGGGACTCGATCCTGAAGCTCTAAGATCATGTCCTGGGCGGAAGGCGGGCGCCAAACTGCTGAGCCACCCAAGCGTCCCTATCAAGAGTTTCAGAAAGAGAAAGTAGGAGGCTAAGAGGAGGGAAATGGCCAAATAGAAAATAATTTTCCAGCACCAAGCAGAGATAGCATCACAAAATTGAAAATCTTGTCAGCTGATGAGCAGGATGGATGTTTGTTTTGTCTTGTTTTTAAGTAAATTCCATCCCCAGCCTGGAGCCCAAAGTGGGACTTGAACTTACCACCCTGAGGTCAAGACTTGAGCAAAATCAAGAGTCAGACGCTTAACTAAGCCACCCAGGTGGCCCATAATTTTTAAAAGGCTAACACCTAAACAAGCTAAGAAATATCTCAACATCAAGGATTTAAAATATTTAAAACTATCTGTTTGAAACAAAATCACAGGGGCGCCTGGGTGGCTCAGTTGGTTGAGCATCCAACTCTTGATTTCAGCTCAGGTCATGAACTCAAAGTTGTGAGATCAAACCCCATGTCGGGCTCCGTGCTGGGTGTGGAGCCTGCTTGGGATTCTCTCCCTCTCCCTTTGTTCCTCCTCCCCCCACCACTCTGCTTGCTCTCTCTCTTATTTTTTTTTTAAATTTTTATTTATTTATTTGAAAGAGAGAACGGGCACTCATGAGCAGGGAGAGAGGCAGAGGAGAAGCAGACTCCCAGGAGCCTGAGCCACCCAGGTGCCCTGCTCTCTCTCTAAAAAAAAAAAAAAAAAAAGTAAAATTTTAAAAATAAAACAAAATCACAAAGAAAGGAATATGAATCAGTCTGACATCATCAATAACAGGCCAGAAGACAACAGAGAAACTAATTCAAATACTAAGGGAAAATTACTTTGGACCAAAAATCAATTATGTACCTTCTGGGCCAGTTAAGAAAATCTGTGTAACAGAAAATGTGATTGACAGCACCCCCAAAAGAATAGAAGGTCACTTTTCTTTATTTTTTCAAATTTAAATTCAATTAATTAGCCTATGATGTGTTACTAGTTTCAGAAGTAGAGGTCAGTGATTCATTAGTCTTGTTTTGTTTCTTAAATTCCACATATGAGTGAGATCATATAATTGTCTTTCTCTGATTAACTTATTTTGCTTAGCATAATACTCTCCATCCACATCATTGCAAAGGGCAAGATTTATTTTTTTATTTTTTTATTTTTTTATTTTGATGATGATGACTGAGTAGTATTCCATTGTATATATATATCCCACATCTTTTTTTTAAAAAAAGATTTTATTTATTTATTTATGAGAGACACACACAGAGAGAGAGAGAGAGAGGCAGAGACACAGGCAGAGGGAGAAGCAGGCTCCTCGCAGGGAGCCCGATGTGGGACTTGATCCCGGGTCTTGAGGATCACACCCTGGGCCAAAGGCAGGTGCTAAACCACTGGGCCACCGAGGGATCCCCCCCACATCTTCTTTATCCACTCATCTATGGATGGACATCCGTGCTCTTTCCATAGTTTGGCTATTGTGGACACTGCTGCTATAAACATTGGGGTACAGGTGCCCCCTTTGGATCACTATATTTGTATCTTTGAGGTAAATGCCTAAGAGTGCAATTGCTGGGTTGTGGAGTAGCTCTATTTTCAATTTTTTGAGGAACCTCCATACTGTTTTCCAGAGTGACTGTACCAGCTTGCATTCCCACCAACAGTGTGAGAGGGTTCCCCTTTTCTCCACATCCTCACCAATATCTGTCATTTCCTGGCTTGTTAATTTTAGCCATTCTGACCAGTGTGAGGTGGTATCTCATTGCGGTTTTGATTTGCATTTCCCTGATGCTGAGTGACGTTGAGCACATTTTCATGTCTGTTAGGCAGCCACTTTTCTCATCTAACAAGACATATGTGGGAAGTATTGCTTGCCTGTCCCATAGATCAGAGACATTAGGGCAAGCATCTCTACCTTGTATTTATTGCCACATGGTCACAAGATATCTGCTACAGCTCCAGACATCACACTCATGTTTCTTTCAAGGAGGAGAAAAGTTGGTGCCACATGCTTATGTTCCTTCTACCTTGATTTTATCAGGAAAACAAAGCTTGCCCAAGAAACCTAAGGAAACTTCTGCTTATGGTTCGGTTGCCAGAAATGTGTCTCATAAAGCTCCTCCTGGCTGCCAAAGAGCCTGAGACAGCAAGCAGTTAGCCAGATTATATTGCTGCCTTATAATTGGAAAAGGGATTCAGTGAGCAAGAAATAAGTCGGGGAATGGATATCAGGCTGGCAACTAGCAGATTAGCCTCATTAGCCAAATTCAACTATGAAGGCTAAATAAAGACATTTTTCAGACATGCAAGAGCTCTGAAAACTTACCTCCTGAACATCCTTCATTAAGAAGTTATTTCAGAATCGACTTCAGCAAGAATGTATTAGAGTAAATAATGCTAGCTTGCAGACCAAATACACACACACACACACACACACACACACGAGTCTCAGCAGTTAAATGCATGAAGAGTTCATTTTTTAAAAGATTTTTTTTATTTATTTGAGAGAGAGTGAGCACGAGAGAGAGAATGAGCAAGAGGAGAGGGAGAAGCAGACCTCCCACCGAGCAGGGAGCCTGATGCGGGGCTCGATCCCAGGACCCAGGGACCAAGACCTGAGCTGAAGGCAACCACCTAACCAACTGAGCCACCCAGGTGCCCCAAGAGTTCATTTCTTGACCACCTTAGAATCCAGTGTGGGCTAGTGGGGACTAGGGTGGGGGAGGGGAGTCTGCTCCACATAATTATTCAGGACTCTGACTTCTTCTGTCTACTTGTTCTACTATCTCCTGGAGCCTCAGAGTCCTCCATAGGACCATCCAGCTGGTGAACAAGGGGGGAGAGAAAGCAAAGAAGGCATGTCACTTCCACGGAAATACCACACCTTTTAGTCACTGGCAAGAACTAGTCATGGTGCCAAGAATAGATGCAAGGGGTTGAGTCATCTGCCATGACATCCAGGGACCAGAGGAACTCATGGACTTTGGTGAACACCTCTAAGTCCAAGAGGTAGAAATCCACTAAGAAAAAGGAGTAGGAAAGAAGAAACAAAGGGATTTATCCAGGATTCTGGTGGAAATGTACCTGTGACAGCATGCCTAGGAAACAATTTTCATGTCTCCTAGATAGCATCCCAGGAGCAGAATGACTGGGTCATAGATGGCAACGTTCAGAGAAACTGTCAAACTATTTTCTACATGGGCTGGACTATTTTACATTTCATTGACACTGTTCAAGAGTTCACGTTGCTCCACAGCCTTGCCAACACTTGATATTGTATTCCCATTTTAACTATTTATTATATGTGTACTGATAGATGTAGAGAACTTGCATTTCTTTTTTTTTTTTTAAGATATTATTTATTTATTCCTGAGAGTCACAGACAGAGAGAAGCAGAGACATAGGCAGAGGGAGAAGCAGGCTCCCTGCAGGGAGCTGGATGTGGGACCCAATCCTGGATCCTGGGATCATGACCTGAGCCGAAGGCAGACGCTCAACTGATGAGCCACCCAGGCATCCCTGAGAACTTGCATTTCTTTAAGGACTAATGATATTGAGCATCTTTTCATTTGCTTATTTGCCATTCTAAATCTTCTTTGGTAAAGTGTGTTTTCAAATCTTTTGCCCATTGGAAAAATCAGGTTGTTTGTCTAATTTCTGAGTTATAAGAATTATACATTAGAGGCGCCTGGGTGGCTGAGTCGGTTAAGCATTTGCTTGCAGCTCAGGTCATGGTTCCAGGGTCCTGGGATCAAGGTCTGCATCAGGCTCCCTGCTCAGCAAGGAGACTGCTTCTCCCTCTGCCCCTGCTCATGTTCTCTTGCTCTGTCACTCAACTAAATAAGAATTTATACATTTGTTTATACATTTCAAGTTCTTTATCAGATAAATGTTTTACAAATATTTTCTCCCAGATGGTGGCTTGCCTTTTAATTTTCTTAATGGTGTCTTTCAAAGAATGAAAGCGCTTACATTTAGGTATATAATCCATTATGAGTTAATTTTTGTATATGAAGTGAGGTGAGGATCAACGTTTTTTTCTTTTTTTCATATGGTTACCATCTTGTCGATTTCTAACCCCCCCAAAAAAAGACTGATCGAATATTTATTGAGATTATGTTGAATCTGTAGCTCAATTTTGACATGACACCTTAACAATATTGAATTTTCCAATCCTTGAAAGTATTATAACTCTCCATTTAACAACAGTTAATATTTAGTTCTTGTTTAATTTCTTTCGACAATGTTGAAACTTTCAGCAATGTTCTGTAGTTTTAGGGGTATTGTTGCTACATGTTTTTGTTAGAGTTATCCCTAAGTGTTTCATTGCTATGTTAAGTGGCATTTTTAAATGTCAATTTCTAATTGTTCATGACTAGTATACAGAATTAAATTTGATTTTTTATATTGGCCTTGTATCCTACAACATTTCCATATTCACTTATTAGTTCTATTAGCTTTTTTTTGTAAATTTCACTCAGTTTTCTAAATAGATGATCATGTCTGATATTAAAGGCAGTTTTTCTTCATTTCCAGTCTGTATGCCATTGTTTTTCTTGCCTTATTGCACTGGTTAAGACCTCAAGTATGATGTTGACTGGAAGTATTAAGAGTGAATGTCTTTGCCTTTTTCCTGATCTTAGGAAGCAAGACTCAGAGTTTTACCAGTATAGATGATATCAGCTACGGGTTTTTTTTCCATAGGCACCCTTTATTAGATTGAGAGAGTTTCCTTCTATTCCTAGTTTGGTGAGAATTTTCATTATAACACTATTAAATTTTATCAGATTTTTTTTCTGCATCTATTTAGATTAGATGACTATGGTTTTTCTTATCTAAGGTAACTAATATGGTGAATTAACATTTGATTTTTTAAAAAGATTTTATTTATTCACGAGAGAGAGAGAGAGAGAGAGAGGCAGAGGGAGAAGCAGGCTCCATGCAGGGACCCCGATGTAGGACTTGATCCCAGATCTCCAGGATCACACCCTGGGCTGAAGGCAACGCTAAACCATTGGACCACCCGGGCTGCCCTAACATTTGATATTTAAAATCAATAATAAAGTTAAATATATGGTCTACAGTTTGCATTTTAAATATAAAAATGGAGATTTTCAGGTCCTGAAGGGTGTCCCAGACCCTCCATCTGGCTCACCTCCCACTCACCTCTCAATTCCATCTTCTTCCAACCACTAAGGTCACTACCATGTCACCACCTTCCCTCCCAGATGAAGCCACCAGCACCCCTCACCTTGGTCCCTGCCACCTCTTCCATCTAGCACTTGCAGCCAGAATGACTACATCATTTCTTACTAACCACTTATGATATTCTGATTCCAATAAGAAATATGTATTTGCTCGTCTTCTCATCTCATTTCTAGCACAGCACTTCTAAGACACTTGGAATTCCCTAAATGATAAGAGTGATAAAGATGTCTTGATATTTATAACAAGCCCCTTTCAACTACATCTGAGTTTACGTTAATGAAATGACTTTTTTTTTCAGATTTTATTTATTTTTATTTATTTATTTTTTATTAATTTATGATAGTCACAATGAGAGAGAGAGAGAGAGAGAGGCAGAGACACAGGCCAGAGGGAGAAGCAGGCTCCGTGCAGGGAGCCTGATGTAGGACTCGATCTGGGGACCCCAGGATCACACACCTAGCCGAAGGCAGATGCCCAACCGCTGAGCCACCCAAACATCCCAATGAAGTGACTTTTGGAAAGCAACTAAGGATGGATGCTGGTTGCCAGGGGAACTAACCAGGTGATTACAGGGTTCTGACTTTCAGCCCCACCCTCATGACTTCCAGGGAGAGGAGCAGGGCTGCAGGTTGAATCGGTAGCCAAGGGCCAATGATTTAATCAATTGTACCTATGTAATAAAGCCTCCATAAAAATCCCAAAAAGATGGGGTTCAGAGAGCTTCCAGATATCTCTGGAGGTCTCAAGAGAGTAGTGTGTTTGGAGAGCATGAAAGCTCCACACCTCTTTTCCCAAACCTTGCTCTGTGCACCTCTTCCATTTGGCTGTTGCTCAGGTATATCCTTTTATAATAAATCAGTAAACTAGTAAATAAACTGTTTTCTTTAGTTCCGAGAGCTGCTCTAGCAAATTAACTGAACCCAAGGAAGATGTCATGTGACCATCTGAAGTGGGGTATAGTGGAGGGGAGACTTGTGAGACTAAGGAGCCCTTAACCTGCAGCATCCAACACTATCTCCAGATCAATAGGATCAGAATTGAGTTGCTTGATAGTGTAGGAAAAAACACACTGGACCACCCTTCAGTGGCTCTCAGCTCAGGACCTCCATACTTTGCCTATGCAGTTCCCTTCATTGGCATTCCTGCCACCCGTCCTGTGATTACTAAGGACCTCTACCAGTCGCAGTTGTATCCATCTTTCAAAATAAAGTTCAACCATCTCCCCATGAAGCATCCCAGCTACCCTTCTCCCTAACCTCCAGCAGGATCTCCCCCAGTCACACCCCTGATCCTGCCGTCTATGCATGTCTCCCCATCGGCCTGGGAGCTGCTCCAGGACAGGTAACACATTTGATTCATCTTGCCACCCCGTGCTCTGCCTGGAGCAGGGCGTACAATAGGGGTTTAGTGTTTGTTGAGTGAATAAATAAATACATGCTCAGTGAAAAACTAGCCTTCCGCAATGCATGGGGAAGAGGGCAGAAGTTGGCCGGGGTGGTGGTGGGGGGAGGGGTGGGCTACACAAGAGAGGGCCTGCTCCAGTGGAAAAACTGATTGCAGAGAGATGGCTACAGGAAAGGGAGTTCAGGAGGACAGTGGGACTCATCATGACCACCAGGTGGCGCCAGGCTCCCAGGCGTCTGTCGCCCAACTCTTGATCTCCAAATTCCCTTAAGGGATGAAGCAGGATCGACAGCAGCAGCAGTGAAAGAGAGTCCCCCTAGGCAGGTCCTTGGTATCACTTCAGATCCTCCGGTGGGTCTTACCCCGTTTGCTTTTCTGCACCTGAAAGTCCACCCCCCGGGGTTGAGAGGCCTGCTCTTTGCTGCACAGCCCCTCAGGGAGGATGGGGTGATGGCTGTGCCACAAGGGGAATGAGAGAGCAGGACTTGGATCCAGGAGACCTGAGCTCCTGTCCCCACTCTGAAACTTGCTGGCTGCGTGACTTGGGTACTCCGAGGCTCCGTCTTACTATGTGCGGGAACTTTCTGAGTGCTTTATGCTTATTACTCAGTTAATCCCTCCATCTCCCTAGGATGTAGAAACCACTGAGTCCCATTTGACAGGTGAGGAAACTGAGGCACAGAGAAAGTAAGTAGCTGACAACTAAAGGTTACACAGCTAGGCGGTGGGCCCACTTAGCCCCTGCTGGGAAGGGGTTAGACGGGGATGGCTGGGCTGGGAGGAGAGAAGAAGGTGAGGCTGAGGCCCCAGGAAGGCCCCAGAGGGTCCAGGCTGGCAGGGGAAGCCAAGAAGACTGAGGAGGAGCCAGTATAGATGGGCTCTTGGAGCCAAGCTGGAGGGAGACACAGAAGGCACTGAGGGCCCAGGAGAGATGTGGTCATTTCTGGAGCGCTGGCCAGAGCATGGGGCAGGCAGTATGACAAGAGGGAAGGGGGAGAAGGATGGGGGAGCTGGGTCAAGGGCCTCGCGGGTTTGTTTTAGGGCAGACACTGAGGCTGGACTGCTGAGGGAGAACCAATAGAGAGGCAGAGGCTGGCAGAAGGGTGGCTGATGATTCTGGAAGGAGAAGGCAGGAGAGAGGGACCCCAGGAGCCTCCACGGCCGGCCGTGATGTCCTCAGGTCCTCAGGCTTCAGCTCTCATCATACAGAGACGCATCCGGAAGCCTGGAGAGGTTAGGGACTCGCTCTCTCCCCTGGGGCCCAGGGCTTCCCTGGGAGCTCCTGCTGTGTGCCGAGCCCCGCCCCGTCCAGGGAGGGAGACAGCAAAGCCAGACCCAGTGGCTGAGCCCCAGGACCAAGATCACTGCCAGGAGACACGGGCCAAGGGAGGCGGTCCCAGCCTCTGGGGCTGTGAGTTCCCTACTTTCTCTCCCTCCTCCTCCGCCCCTTCCCACCTCTGTCCTGAGGGCAAGGGTGTTACCCAGGGGCCAGAAGGGGAGCTGTCCCGGAATCCCCAGTTAGAAGGCACCTCAGGATGGCTCTCTGGCCACTTACAACCTTGCCTGGCACTATCCTGCCCTTATGGGTGTATGAACTCCCTGGGTTCCCTGGCACCCCAGAAGGTGGGTGCTCTTACAATCTTCTTACAGGTGCGGAGACGGAGCAGCTTGCCCCAGTTACACAGCTAGCGACTGTGGTGGCCAGACCGTTTCCACACCGCAGAGCATAGCATGTCCGATGTCGTGAACACACCTCACCATCGGGCCGTCTGAAGTGCTGCAGAGCCAGGCCTGAGCCCTGACGGTCCAGACTTTGAAGCACGAGGCCAGCCTGCGGCTCCTTCTGATAGAGCCCTTCATTCCACGGGTGAGGACGCTGGGTCTCAGAGGGTAGATAACTCAGCAGAGCCCCCACCCCTGGTACGGAGCAGAACCAAAACAGGACTCTGACTTGGTGGCTCCAAGGCCACTGTCCCTTCCTCAGCCACTTGTGATGCCCCTTTGTCCCTTCCTGTCCTAGAAGGCCAGCCCGGTTCCCACGTGGCCTCCTGGGGACCCTCCCTGTGCGGCCCAGCTCCGGCGCCCTCACCTGCTGCAGACACACACCGCCCACGGGGCTCTGTCCCTTTCCTGCATCCCATTTCGACAGCCCCCACGAGGCTTTCCACCAGCAATGGGAAGAGATCTTTGCCCTGCCCAACCCCGTGGCAGGTGGGCGAGGGGCACCGGATGAGGAGGCAGGAGGACGGGTGTGGGCAGGCATGTCCTTTCCCGGGTAATACCTGGGCCCCTCAGGTGAAGCCAGAACCCCAGCCCCAGGGCAGGGAACCTGGCTTCCAGCTGAGAAGGTCCGAGACCCAAGCAAGGCCAGGACCTGGGGCCCATATGCACATCCTCCTGGCCTCTGAGCACACCGGCTCCTGTCCTCGAGGAGCTCAGGTCTCCGCTCCTTTTCCCGAGGGACAGCCGATGGTTATCTGATCTCTTCTCAGCTTTCCTTGCCTTTCCTTGCCTCCTCCGCCTCAGCCTTCCACACCCCCAGCTGGCCCCGGACAACCTCTCTGCTCTCCAAGGCTTCCTCACTGAGGCTGGCCATGCAGGAGCTCGGGGGGACCTCGGGCCTCCACCACCCTTCCATCTATGACTGGGAAGAGCGAGGCCACTCACCCACAGGTTCCTCAGAGGCCCAGCTGGGGCCTGACCATCTGTGTGTCCCCAGGGCCTGGCATGGAGCCAGCACAAGATAAATACTGCGGTGTGACATGCTTGATGTGGCAGGTGGGATCAGCTGAGCTGGAGTCCAGCTCCACCACTGCATGCTATGCAGCCTAGGGCAAGTCCCTCAACCTCTCTGAGCCTCTGTGTTTTGTTTGTAAAAACTGGACAAGGGATGCTGGGGTGGCTCAGTGGTTAAGCATCTGCCTTCAGCTCAGGGCATGATCCTGGGGTCCTGGGATCGAGTCCTGCATCAGGGTCTCCACAGGGAGCCAGCATCTCCCTCTGCCTGTGTCTCTATCTCTCTCTGTGTGTCTCTCATGAATAAATAAATAAAATCTTAAAAAAAAAAAAAACTGGGACGAATGAGGCCTACTCCATAGGTTGTAGTAAGACCATGTGTGCAAACTAAATCTCGCAGTTTAAGGTGGTTATCACTCATTTATTCAGTAAGTACTGATGGAACACCTATTCTGTGTCACTGATTCTGAGTTCAAAAGGAAAGAAGCCAAGTCAGCAGACCCCAGATTCCCCGATCTCCCATTCTCTGCTCTTTCCTCGTGCGTCCCCAACCCGCATTCCTCCTCTGTCCAGATTCCCTAAATCATCCAGTTGCACATTTCACAGCCCTGCTCAGAGGAACCAGTGGGCCCCGGTGCCTGGAGTATCAGGCACCGGCTCCTGGATGTGGCACTCAAGACCCTCTGTGATCTGGCTCCAGCGTCTCTTTCCCATCAGGTCTCCCCTCATTTTGTGACACCAAATTCCACTGCAGTCACATGGGCCCCGTTCCGTGCCCAGAACACGTTGGGCTTTCTCAGCAGCATACCTTTGTGCGAGCTGTGACCTGAGTAGAACAGCTGCCCACTTCTTCACTGCCTGACAAACTCCTACCAGCTTTCCCCTCTCCTCCGCATGGCCTCCCTGGTGGCCGGGGCCAGCCCTGAGCCTTCATCGGTCCCCGCCAAGCGTCCTGCCTCACGCCCCAGCTCAGACCCTGCACTGCCTCTTCTATCACTGACTGGGCAGGAACTGTGGAGCCAGCACTGCATGGCCATGCTCTGCGTCTGCCCTGCCCGTGTCATTCACAGTCCAACGTGTTCCTAAGGACTTGAATGGTAGTCTCTGCTGCTCCGGAGCCTGTCTAGCTTTGTCTGAGGTCCTGGTCCCTGATTAGATGGAATGATCCAGATAGAATTCCTGGGCCAGGCCCTCAGCCTGTAGGAGGGAAATCTGAGGCTCGACTGCTGTCCCCACCCCCGCCCAGGGCGGGGGGGCCCCTCTACAAGGTCCCAAGTCTTCCCAGCCTGTCTTTGCCCACCTCTACTGACAGGGAGCTCTGTCCCTTAGGGAGAATCTTGTCCATCTCTGATTGTTCATACTGAGCTGAAAACGGCCTCCGTGGAACTTCCACCTGGTTCACTCGTCCTTGCACTTGTTCATTCAAAGTGCATGGAGCACCTACTGTGTGTGAGCCAATACACCAAGTCACTTAAGCTTCACAACACCTCGGTGAAGCGGCCAGGATGATGCTGTCGGTGATGCTGGTCAAGTGCAAGAGAGATCTCTCTGCACAGAATCCCACAGCTGAGCTGCCGGGGATGAGTTTCCTTCTGAGGGTTGGAGGGCCTGTGCTCTGTCTTCCACTGAACTGGATACCTCTCCTTGCAGGGCCTGGGGAGACACGGGGATGACACCAGCCCATCTGGTGCCCCAAAGCCTTCAGTAGAAGTTACAGAGCTGGGCCTTGGTCAAGTCTAGAGAGGGGACCCAGGGGAGCCAGGCCTACCTTGGAGAGGAGGGGCCTCAGAAGTTGGGGGACTCAGCAGAGGAGCCATTGGGAAGGACCCCTCTTCTTCCCCAGGAGCCTTCTGAGAAGGAAGTATTATTTAACTGACATTGTGTTGGGAGGGGAAACACGGGGTCCTTGGAGCTCAGCCAGCCTCCTGCCTTCGGGCTGTTTGGCTTTGTTTGTTTTTTTGGTCTTTTTTTTTTTTTCCTTTTTCTTCGGGCTAATTGTTCTCATTAAATCTTTTTGTCCTGTTTTGTTTTTTACGAGGCTGACAATGCTGCGCAGTGCTCAGCGCTGCTTCCTGTGTTTCTGCCCCAGCACAGGCCTCCATGGGGCCTTGCTTCCTGTTGTGAGCTGTCGCCATGACGACTTAAGGCCCGGTGGGCTCCATGGGGTGGTGGTGGGGGGAGTAGGGGGGCTAACATGGTTGACATCACCGGGTGAGGAGGCAAGGGTCCCGTCCGGAGGGGGTTGAATGGGGGCCGGGCAGGCAGTGTCGGGAGCCTGGTGCATTGCTGAGGGGTGAGTCACAGCCTGGGAAGGGGAAGAATGCCCTCACATTCTTTTGGGAGGTAAACAAGGTCAGGGAGTGCGGCTGGGATCCTGTTTACCTGACCCTGGCCCCCCGGGGGACCAGGAACCAGTGCAGGACAACACACTGGAACAGAACCAGCCAGACCTCAGGGGCTAAGGGACCAGGAGGGAAGGCCAGGAGAAGGTGAGGGGCCGGTGGCTGGAACCCAGACACCCTTCGAGAGGGCTGGTGGGTACAAGACTGGGATTCAAGTTACAACTCTGCTACATGACAGTTCTGTGACTCTGAGCGGGTCACCTGGCCCCCTGGGCCTCAGTCTCCCCTATTTCTAATGGGCTAACCCCCCTGCGTAGATGGCTCTATTCCCCAGCCACGTGGGGGGTGGTTTGGGAGTGGGCCTGGGGCTGAGTACAGCCCAATGCCCTGCAGACCTCTTTATGCCCCACCTGCCAACAGAGAGCTCAGTCCAGGGCTAGGCACTGCAGACTCTTGGGCCAGGGCAGGATGGCTGCACCTGACCTTCTGGGTCGTGCCCCAGAGGAACAGCCCAGCCGAAGGGCCAAGGATGAGCTCCGAAGGAGGAGGTGGGTACACAGCTGCCTAAGGAGACACCTGTAGAATCACAGGGCTGGAGGCCGTGCAGCTCATGCTCTGCTTCTGACCATCTTCAGCCTTCCCAGAGCCCCGTGTCCTATCCATCCTATCCGTGAACCCCCCGCCTCCCTCCACTGAAGGACAGCCTCCCTGCCCATCACAACAACAGGTCCAGAGGAGCCCCTCTGAGCCAATGACCATCACAATGGTCAAGCTCTGGGATTCACTGGTGCTGGGATCCTGCAAGAACAGCCAGAGAGAGGCCTAGAGCTGACCTTCCAGCCCCTGTATCTCAGAGACAGACCTTTGCCAACTGCAAAACGAACAGCTGCCAATAGGAAGGGGCTGCCTTTATGCAGCACGCCCCCAACCTCTGCAGGTGCCAGGGCGGGTGGGCACCAGGAGACGGCCCCCAGCAGCCCCAGTGGCATTGAGGCCACCTGGTCTCCTGGCTGAGAGCAAGGACGTCAGTGTCAGACTGGCCTGGATCAAGTCTGGCTTTGCCACTTGCCAGCTGGTGCACTCGGGCAAGTTCCTTAGCCCCTCTGAGCCTCAGCTTCTTGATCTGGAAAACAGACTCTCCCAGGGTTGCTGTGAGACGAAGGGAGTTAATACACACGAAACGCTTAGTACATAGTAGGTCCTCAGCACATGCTGAACCCACGCAGACCCACCGTGTCCTCCCCTGCATGCCAGGTCCCTAGGATCCCCCGGACCTGATGCCTATCCCAGGGCAGGACCTGGTGCCCATTCCAGGGCAGGAGCACTGCCCACCACATGCCCTGAGGTTTTCCCATAAGGGGGCTGGGCTTGGGCTTCCCTGGACAGGGAATATCCTGTTCTAGGAGTGGGGGGAGGAAGAGGAGCGGGAAGGACACAGCCGCTCCACATTCCTGGCATTCTTGGCGGCGGCTGTGTCCAGCTGCCTTGAGCTGCCACTGCTGGGGCATTGGCCTAGTTCCAGGCTGTCTCGTCCTGGCAGGACAGCATCCCACTTGGGGTGTCCCTTGGACTTGAGGTGCTGGGGGAACCCCTCTGGTCCTAGTCCCACCCACAGAAACAAACAAACCCCTAACCTGAAAGGAAAGGTTTGGGAGGTCTGGGGAGAGTCAACAGGGAAGGGGTTTGGGCTTTGGGTTTTATCTTTTGGGGTTCCCCAGCCTGCTCCCCTACCGCCAGGGAAGCCCTTGAGAGTGGCCAGAGGGCAGAGGTGGATGGGTGGAGAGAGGAGAGGCAGAGGGCTCCTGGGTTCTAGCCTCTAGTGGCTGGCACAGTTGTTTTCATTCTCTGAGACTCAGTTTCTCCATCTACAAAAGGAGAGGGCTGCCTCCCTCCTTTAGCAAGCTCAGCCTTGCTACACTGTGGTGCTGTGACCTAGTCGTCCCTTCTTCACAGAGCCTCTTCCCCCGACCAAGCAGGGAACCTTGGCCTGGCCCTTCACTGAGCCTGGTCCTAGTGCAAGTTAAGCTGTTCTCACGGTTTCCCCGGGACCACCTCCACCTCCACCCAGCAATGGCCTGCAGGCTTCTGAGACTCTGAAAACTGGTAACAACACAGTCCCAGGCTGCTCTCGCTCTGGAGCCTCCTCCCTGGGTGTTTCTCGGGGGTCCTGGGAGGGAAATGACTTGTCCAAGATCCCACAGTTAGCTGGGTCGAGCTGACTCTGGACCTCAAGCATTGGAGGCTCCTCCCTAAAGCCACCCAGAGCTGAGTTCATTCTTTTCCATGTTTCCCTGCAAACAGCCTCTGGTTTCAGACCGTGAGAGCCAGAGCAGTCTGGGAAGGAGCCCAACGGGGCAACTCCCCAGGGGTCCACATCAGAAGCCTCCTCTCCTCGGGAGACCAAGCCTGTGAGCAGGTGACCCCAGACACAGGCACCTCCTCCTGTCCCTGCCCTGCCTTCTGCAGTTGGGGAGCGTGGAGGAGTCAAACAGGGCCCAGCAGGGAAGGCACAGAGGCTGTCCCGGGGGTTGGGCACATCTGAGCTCAAGCCTGGGTGCCAGTCTCCCTCCCTCTGTTCCCTCCTGCGGCTCTAGGACCACTGCAAGCCCCTCTGCCCCGTCCTAGAGACCCTCCACGACGCTCAGGGCCCATTGCAGAGTTCAAGAGCTCACTCTGGCTCTGGGGACAGAGACCAGGGGACCTGGCCCAGACCACATGGGGAGGCAGAAAGAGCTCTTTGCCTGAGTCAGGAGTCCCAAGAGGTCCCTTCACTTGGACCTGAGCACCTGCATTGACCGTTGGAGAGGTGGACAAGGTGGTCCCTCTGGGCCAGTCCCTCGCCGACCCTCTGTGGTCCCAGGATTCTGAGGTTTGGGTTTTTGGTTCTGTGAACACCCACCGCCCTCTGCATTCCCTTGACAGCATTAAGCAGAGGAAGCCCTGTTCTGTCACCTGCCTTTGTCTGGGACTTGCCTCTCTGAGGGCAGCCAAGGTCCTGCTCCCGACAACCTCACCTTCCCCATCGCCCGATCCCCCTGAAAGCCCAGACACCCCCGAAAGCCATTGCCTCCACATTGCCTGGCCCCGGTCTGCTTCCTGCCTGCTTATCCTGTGTGTGTCTGTCCTGACATCTGTCTGTCTGAGGGACCACAGAAGGAAAAGGCTGGAACACACCCTGCTGGGTCCACGTGACAAGTGCCCTCTTAACCCTCCGCTGGGAAATCACCTCGATTGTGGAGATTGCCACGGGAGTGTGCGCCAGCGTGTCTGCGGGCCTGGAGCGTGTGTGTGCGTGCGTGTGTGTGTGTATGCATGTCACACGGGGCGCGTGTCAGGATTTTCTGTGTGTTGAATACTTGGTGAAATGGATTATGAGAAAATGAATGGAATGGGTGGAATATTATGCAACCATTAAATATGATATCTTTGAAGAACTGTGATGACATAAAAACCAGTACAATAGAAAATTTAGTAAAAAAAGAAAAAAAGTGCACCCAAAAGAAAAAGTTGAAGCGAATACCCCAAATGCTAATAATCGTTATTTCTGGACTGCTAAATTGTGAATAATCCTGCCTTTCCTGTATGCTCTTGGATGTTTACAACATTTTCTGCAATGTGACTTGTTTTAGAATCAGAAAAGGGAAAGAGAAGTAATAAAAAACAAACTAAAGATGAAGCCGAAAACAAACGTGATTTAAGATCAAAGAAACAAAGGCCTAATGAAAAATATTAAGGATAAAACTAAGCCAAATGTTCAGCTCAAGGTAGCAAACACTGAGTGAGCACCTACTGTGTACTAAGGCTCTGCTGAGTGTGGGGTTACGGAAATGCTCAAGATGTAGCCCTCCCTGGCGAGTGCACTGTCCATCAGGAGGGTGGGACAGTCACCCATCACAGGTAACACAGACACAGATGTACTGTGGGTTCCCCTCCACTGCCCACCGAGAGGGCACCAGAGAAAGTGATGAGTGAATCAGGAGGGCTTCAGGGAGGAGGTGACTCCTCATATGAGGTGTTGGTTTTTTTCTTTTTTTAAGATTTATTAATTTCAGCGAGGAGAAGCAAAGGGAGAGAGAGAGAGAGAGAATCCTCAAGCAGACTCCTCTCTGAGCATGGAGCCAGACACAGGACTTGATCCCAGGACCCTGAGATCACGAGCCGAGCAGAAATCAAGAGTCGGTTCGAGCCCCCCAGGCGCTCCACAGGAGGACTTCAGGGAGGGCATGCAGTAATGGAGAGAAGCGTGGCAGGTGGCTAGGGGACCACCCTTTGTCTGGAACAGGAGTGACACACAGGCTGCAGCTCATCGGAAGTCTGTGGTGCTGATATTCTGAGAGATATTCTGGAGCTAAGCCAGCACTCACGGGGAAAGAATGCAAGGATTGATTAGCAATTCATTCATTCATTCAAGAAATATTTCGTGAGGACCTACTATGTGCCATGCACTGTCTGGGGATCCTGCAGTGCAGCTTCCATCTCAATGGAGGGAAATGGGCGATTGAACAATTAGAGTTAAATATACGGTATGGCACATGGTAAGAAGCGCTGTGAGGAAAGACGAGGCTGTGGCAGGTGGGGGTTCAGTGTATGCAAGGCAGTCTGGGAAGGCTCCCCCACTGTGGCATTTTTTAAAAAGATTTTATTTATTTATTTATTTATTTATTTATTTATTTATTTATTTATTCATGAGAGACAAACACAGAGAGAGAGGCAGAGACACAGGCAGAGGGAAAAGCAGTCTCCCCATGGGGAACCCAATGCAGGACTCAATCCTGGGACCCCGGGATCATGACCTGAGCCGAAGGCAAACGCTCAACCACTGAGCCACCAAGGGGTCCCCCCAGTGTGGCATTTGATCAGAGACAAAAGGAAGTGAAGTGTGGAGTCCAGAGGCGGAGGGCTTCAGGTGTGTGTGTGGGGAGCACCTGCAGTGCCCCAGGGTAACATAGGCAACATGAGGTCAGCATGGGGCCTGTAGGCCCTTGTGGGGCTGCAATGAGGACCTGGGCTTTTACTCTGAGCAACAGCAGGGGCTGTGGAGAGGTGTGAACAAAGAAGTGCACCACCTGACTTGGGCTGTATAGTAAGCCTGCCCTGTGGCAGCCTGGGGTGGGGGTGGGGTGCAGAGAGGGGCAGAGGGAGGTGGGGCACGAGGCTGGGCTGCCAGTGTGGGGGTGTCGAGAAGGAGTGGGAATCTCAGCATATTCTGAAGCGGAGGGGACGGTGCTCACAGATTCCAAGACGTGGGCCCCAGGGCTCCGGAGGACAAAGGATGACTCTGAGACATCCACAGGGCACAATGGGGCAGGCAGCCAGACCCGGGAGTCTGAAGTCCAGGTCCCAGCTGGGGACACACATTTGGCTGTCATTGGCTTGTGGACCCATGAGCTACGATGAGATCACTCTGGGAAAGAGTGTCGACAAACAGTAAGTCCAAGGATTGAGCCCTGGGCTCCCTCAACCATTTATTGTTTGGGGAGATGAAAGGGGACCAGCAGCGTGGGGGAGGGGGAGCTCAAGAGAGCAGTGGAACAAATAGAATTCCTGCAGAGAGGTGGGTGCAAGCCTGGTGGGAGAGGCTTAGGCTAGCAACAGGGGAGAGAAACTCAAAAGGGGAGGGCAAGACGCTTCCCAGGAGCTTGGCTGTACACGGGAGCTGCAGTGGTGTCCTGAGACCCAAGTAAGAGGCTCACAGGGCCCAAGTCATCCTGCTCTCCCCGCTGGTGGCCCAGGAGGAGCTGTTTACCCCTGGAGGTGGTGGGGACAGTGGACAGAGCTCGGTCTAGACTGGGTGTCCACACACAGGTGCTCAGGGCCCCTCAAAGTGTGGGTGGAGCCAAGGGTGAGAAAAGAAGGGGACGGTCCCGAGACCAGGGCCAGGGCCACATGCCAGGGCCACGGCCAAGGCTGGCTCCCGCAGGCCGCGGTGTTCCAGGAGTCAGAGAATTCCGAATCCCAACTCTTCATTAAGAAGATCGACTTCTAAAAAAAAAGAAGAAGAAGATCGACTTCTCTGTCTCTGTCTTCTCTGCACTGGGAGCAGCTCTCGTGCCACAGCCCCTCATCCACTGAAGTGGACGCCTGTGCAAAGCGTGTCTCCACCCCCTTCTTGGGCAGGAGTGCCTCTCAGCTGTTGAGCCCATCACTGTCTGCAGCAGAGCTAAAACCACCAGAGTCACTGACAGATGAGAGCCTAGCTGCTTGGCAGCCCCACGTCCCCTGACCTCACTTATTCCCAGCGCAGCTTCCCACCCAGAGCTATTTCAAGGGACACGGACACAGCAGCCAAGTTCACTGGGGCTGGGGCTGGGGCTGCCGCAGGAGGGGCGGCTGGTTCTGGGGCTGCATCGCGACTGGGTTTGGGGGCCTCATCACTGGTGATGCCAGGAGCCCCTCTCTGAAGCCACAGCTCTCCTCCTACCCCTGGGCTTTGCCCTCTCGGAGGCCATGGGGCTCTTGTGCCTGATGCTGGCTGTTCCCCTCCTTGTTGCCGTGGGAAGGAGCCGTGTCCACTTCCCACAGGTCTCGACTGCCCTGTATGTTCTTTCTCCTACACCTCTCCGGGCAGCCTGGGGAAAGTGGTTGGCTCAAGGTTTGGCAGAGGGAAGACAAATAAATACTGGATTGAAAAGGAAAAGACAAAAGATCTACTTCTCAAGTAGAAAGAGCTTGTATTTGATTTCACACATATTTAACGTGGTTATGCCCCTAGTGTACGCAGACTTCCATCTGGACCCTTGCCCCAAGCCCTGCCAATGCAAGGGCTGACCTGGGAGCAGACACCATGAGTGACGGAGTGAAGATAGGGTTGTTTTTTTTGGTTTGATGCAGGTTCTTTTGGCTTTTAAGATGGGAGAACTAGCATTCTCTCCCAAAGAGTGAAGCCAGAGAGGGGAAACTGGCGTGGCGGTACAGATTGAGCGAGGACTGCAGGAGGGATGGGGCCCAGCGCACGCGTGAAGGGCCGTCCCTCGGGAGACTCACAGGTACTCCACCCACGAAACCCACAGGGAAGGCAGCCCGAGCAGGTGCAGGGCCCAGCAGGAGGGTGGGTGGAGCACATGGATGTTCTCCCATGATTCCTTCTCTTATTTCGCTGCAAAAGGAGCGCCACCACGGGCTACAAATAAAGGCCCCGGAGGTTTGAGGTGGGAGGAGAAGGTATAAAAGAATCCTCTTATATGGAAGGGAAGCAAGGGGACCAGAGCAATGTAGCAGCGCTGCCCAACAACACGCTGGCAGATGCACTTTCCCAAGACAGCCACCACAACACCTCCCATCCCACAGGCACTTCTAGAACCTTCCACCCTCTCACTAAGGAGTGGAGGCTAAAAAAAAAAAAAAAAAAAGGAGTGGAGTCTAATTCCCCTCCCCTTGAACCTGGGCAGGTTGGTGACTCACTCCTCAGCAACAGATTGTAGTGGAAGCGACACTGCGACACTCCAGAAGTAACATGGGAAATGCTCCCATCTTGTAGGAGACTCCCGCTGGAGCCCTGAGCCGCCATGCTGCGAGGAAGCCCAAAGGAGCCCACGCAGAGAGACCCTGTGGAACAGCTCTGAGGTCATGGAGAGGGAGAGTCCTGCCAGTGCCCAGATGCTTCAGCTCCAGCCGCCATGTGACTGCAACTCTCTGAAACTCTGAACAACCCAGCTGAGCCCCTCCCAATCCATGAGAGATGATAAAATTATAGTTGTCTTAAGCCTTTACTTTATGACCCAGAAATAGCTCATTGGAACAAACACCAAGGGCCAACTTGAGACTTACAGTCGTGAAATTAAGGTGGCACCCCCTTGGCCGGGTGACACCCATTTCTTCAGGGACAGAAGGCTGCACAGTCACCACAAGCTTCTCTTCCTGTATCGAGGGAGGAGTAGAGGATGAGGAGGAAATGTTGAGAGTACTGGGTCCTGGGTCCCAATGAGAGCTATTTCTCTTCCACGCACATGCCAAGTCCTCTCTGATTTTAGCAATACGGAACTCAGCCGCCATCCTCAGATGAACTAGGGTCGGGGGAGACAGGAGCCTTCCCAGAGAGAGGCCTGGGGACTCGGCAGGCTGGGTGCTCAACCCTTCCCACTTGCCTGAGGCCTTCGGCACCCAGCCAGTGGAGTGGGGAAAGGCTGGAGAATTGGTGAGCCTCGGTGCTCCCATCTGAAAAACCCACTTAAGACCTCTCAGTGTCTTCTGCTTCTGAGACTAAGGCTGCCACAGGGACATGTTTCCACACAAGCCCTGCCTGCACTGCCCGGGGCTCCATTCTGTAAGCCTGAGATGCAGGAGGACAGGAGGCCTGGCCCTCTTTCTGCTATAAGCCTTGTTCAGGATTTTTAGGTTCCAAGTAACAAGAGACCCAACTCAAGGTGACTTTAAAAACTAAAATCTGTGGGCTGTGTACTAAGTGAAAAAAGCACATGGGTATTTGAGGTTTCAAGCAAATTTGGATCTGGACTGGTCCTATAAATAAGCGGTCAGGACCTGGTTTCTCTGCCTCCATCTCTTGGCTCCAGGTTCTGGCATTTGCTCCGGTCTCAGGATGGCCTCCACTCGGCTCTGGGTCTACCTTCTTCTCTTCACCTTCTTCTCTTCGCATGCAGTGGAGAGAAAGTCTACCTGCTGGAGAGCTTAAGCAGAGGTCTTTGCTCTGGTTGGACAACCTGAGTCACATGTCCACCCCTGAACCAATCACAGTAGCCATGCGATGAGCTATAGTAATTGCTTTGAACACATCAGGGCCCACCACAGCTGGGAACCTCAGGGTCTGGTCAGGGCGGAGGGAAGGGAATGGATGCCAAGGAGGGAACCATAGGGTGTCTGCCACTGTAGCACACACCCAAGAACAGCAGACAAGGACCTGAGGCATGTCCCTTAGTCTGCCCTGCAGAACCTCCTGGAGACTTCGTGCTCTGTCAGAGAGGAAGTGGTTGAGCCTTGGAAGGGGGGAATCTCCCATCAGGGCTATTTCTAGTACCATCTGCCCATCTGGCCAGCCCGGAGCCCTGGGATGGGGGCAGCCACCATTGGCCAGAACCCAGGGCGTGCCTGGGACACTTGGGCAGCTGGGGACTGAGTAAGCTGGAGAGGGCTAGGGCAGGGGAGCCATCTGACTCTTCTCTAACATCAAAAAAGGGAACAGGAAAGGTCAGCTTAGGCTCCAGGAAGGATCCAAACAAGGAGCGTGACAAAAGCAGATAGCCCGGTCCATCTGGGCTTCACTCAGCTGGATCCTTCCATACCTTGCTCACCCAAGAAGCCAGGGAGCAAGGCTTGGTGGGGTTTACCCCATTGCTCAGATGGGGAGGCCGAGGCCCCGAGACATGTAACTGACTCAAGGTCACCCAGAGGGGTGGGGACAAAGCCAGAATATGAACCTGACTCTCTCGGGCCAGCCCTCCCCTTCCAGGAGCACAGCTCAGAGGCAGGCCCATCCCACACACAGAGTAATGTGAGAGTGAGGCCACTGGTTGGGGGGACATCCCATCCCCCCATGCTCCCTACTGTCCTGCAGGCTGGGAAGGAGAGAAAGGAGGGCTGCCCAAGGATCCAACTGGCCCAAGTTCAAATCCTGCCTCTGCCACGCTGCCTGTGTGAACGTGGGCAAGTCCGTACCCTCATTTAGGAAATGAAGAAATGAACACTTCCCTTAGAGGTCATGGGGAGGATGATTGACATCACTTATGTAAAGCAGCCAGCACAGTGCAGCCCACGGCGCGTGCTATATTCCTCCCGTCACGGAAGGAGTTTGTAGGGTTTAATTACAGTATCGTAGCAGAAATGCTGTGATCTGCCGAGCCCAATGCTGCAAGATGGGGCCCAGGGAAGTCTTCCAAGTAACACTGAGAAACAGAATGGGGGTGGGACTCTGGTGAGGAATTAACCTGCGGTACAGACGCGGGGGACCTCGCTTTCGGGGAGGGAGTCAGGCCCGTTTCCAGCATTGTCCTCGCTGCTCAGCCATAAGTCCAGACACCGCAGAATCGGCTTGCACCCTTTCCCTGGGGGCGAGGACCAGAGGCTCATCCCCCGAGCCTGGACTCACAGGGGCAAGGAGGCTGCAGACAGGGGGCCATTGTCCACCCTGGCTGGGCCCGGTCCCCCCGCTGCCACCCCATCTGGGGCTCAGGGTCTTCGCGGCTCGGCCCGGCCATGTGTGTGTATTGGCAGCGGGGTGTTTGTCCCTCGGTCGCCACTGGAGACCCAGATTCTACCACTGGGCACTCTGTCCAGTGTCCCGACGGTGACCCTGGAGCATCTCCGACCGGCAGGCCTGGGTGGGGCCTGGGAGGACAAAGCCGCCTTTCGCTGCTGGCAGCTGGGTGGGCAGAGTGCGTCAGCTCGTCGGCCAGCCAGCGGGACTGGAAGTCAGCCTTGTGGCCGCACCCCGCCCCCAACGCTCCATCACCACGCACATCTTGTCTTTGTCGTGACGCGGCGTGACAGATGTCGCTTGTCCATTGTGCTGCTGAAGCATCCCTAGACCCCGACCCCTGCCATCGAGCCGCACAGCCGCTGCCCTGGTCAGCTCCTCCCCGGCACCCCTGCCTCCTGGGCTCACAGTCTGTCCTGCCCATGCAGCCAGAGGTGGTCGTGGGGGGCGGGGGGAGCTTTTACAAATGCGGTTCAACCCCATCAGTCCCTGGTGTCAAATCCGGTGACTATTTGCAAAACGTACACCTGACAAAGAATTCATTTCCCAAGTATATAAAGAACTCCTACAGATCAAGAAGGAAAAAGAGAGGCAACAAGTGAGAAAGGAGGAAGAGACTCTCAGCAGGCCTTACACCAAAGAGCTTCAGCATGTGGCCTATAAATCCACGGAAACATCATTAGTCATCAGGGGAATGCAAACTAAAACCACAATGAGGTATCACCACACACCCACCAAAGTTGCTAAAATGAAAATTATAGGAAATAGCAAGTGTGGGTAAGGACATGGAACTGGGACTCCGAGGACACGGGGGCTGTAGGGAGCGTATCTGGTACAACCACTTGGGAAGACACTTTGGCATCGTCTGCCCTCTCTCCAGCACCCCCACCCCTGGGTTTATGTCCAAGACAACAGCATGCATATGCCCACCGACCGAAAGACATAGACAAGATCCTTTGTTGCAGCTTAACTCACAGTGGCCAAAGCCCAGCAATAACCCGAATATCCATCAACAGTACAATGGAGTAAGAATAGTGCTTGAGGTACAAGCACCGCAGCCACGTGGATGCATCTCACACAGTGTTGAGGGGCAGAAGCGGGACACAAAGGTGTAGCTGCTGCGTGATTCCATTTATGTGAACTTCAGAAACAGAACTGCAAAAAAAAAAAAAAGAAAGAAAGAAAAAGAAAAAAGAAAAGAAAGAAACAGAACAGCACAAATCAGAACGGGGACTATCTTTGTGGGGAAAGGAGGCACAGTGCCTGTAGGGGGCGCCACAGGGGGCTTTCTTGGCTGCTGATAATGTCCTGTGTCTTGACCTAGGTACTGGTTACACTGGTGTGTTTCCCTTGTGAAAATCCATCCAGCTGGACATTTAAGGATACAGGTGTTTTTCTTTACATATTTTGTTCTTCAATAAAAAGATCAAAAAGAAAAAGAAAGAATCCTTTGCCTACATTGCCCCAAATCCTCCTGGTGGTTCCCAGCAGTTTATTGCCCAACGTCTGGACATGCCATGTAGTTCTCTCTGCCTGGAACTCCATTATCCAGTTGGCAAACACTCTGCTCTGGGGTCGCCACCTCCACCAGGAAGCCCTCCCTCCTGGCCCCAGACAGAGGTGGTTTCTCTGTCCTCAAGGAGCCACAGGCACCTTCATTTCAGCCCTTAGTCTTCTGACAGTCACGCCACAGCATTTACTGAACACTTGTTATGTGCCAGGCACATACACTTGTGGATAAACATCATAAATAATAGGTTACAGTTAAAAAAATTAAATAATTGTAGAAATAGACGCTGACAAATTGCAGTGAATGCCCTGAAGGGAAGTCCAGGAAGTCAGTGGAGAATAGTGCCGAGGAAGGGGGGCTGGTTTACGAGGCGCTGAGCGCAGAGACCCAGAGAACACATGGGAGCCGGGCCAGGAGAGACTGCAGGGGGAATCTCCAGGCTGAGGGCACCCTGCTGACTGTGGCTGAGGGTGGGGGTCAGCATGCCTCTTCCACCCTGATTTCTCAATCCCGGGAGTATAGCACAAGGCAGGACCCCTTGAGGTGTCTAGGGGGATTTTAGGGATGAATGAGTGACTGAATGAATGTTGAGAGTCTGGAGGAGACAGACCCAGGAGATCACAGGCAGGGTGTGGGGGCCTTGAGGACACTGGTTGCCCCTTCACAAATGCCCACCTCCAGCTGGCAGAGCCAATGCAAGAAATAAAGTTTGGGGTTCCCGGAAACACAGACCCCACCAGCAGCAGCAGCGAGTGAGCAGAGGCACAGGCCAACGATTCCTTCCTTTGTTCGTTCTCACACTTGGTAAACATTAATTGAGTATGAGCCGTGTGCCAGGCTCTATAGTAGGGGCTGTTCCCTTTGCCTCTCATTCATTTAACTCCCAGCAGCTATTTCAACTTCTGGGATCTCTGGGGCTTTAAGGTCTCCCTACTTCTGGATGTTTGCTCATCCTAGACCTAGTCCTCAGTCCACCGGACCAGGCAGGACTCTCCCGTGATCACCAGGGAAAATCCCAGGGAACCTTGGGTTATACTGCCTGGTTGTTGACAAGCCTAAACATGATTTAGAAGGCGGTTGTTCACCTTGCCAAAATAATATCTGCTTTACCAGAGAATTCCCAGTGCTGTTTTAGTCTTCTCAATAGGATTTCCCAGACACTGCTATTGGGGGCATGAGCAGGTACTGTCCTTCCAGAACCAATAAGCCAGGCCTGGAGCAATTATGACAGTGTATGCCCCAGACCCAGCCACCCCACACCTCAGTGGTAACCCCGGAGCACATTACACCCATCACCACGAAGCATGCTCAAGATATTCCTGGCGGCACTGCTTGCAGCTGCTGTGAAGTACAGGCAACCAGGTGTCCCTCACTAGGGAAATTGTTAAGGAATGAGGTGGATGCACATGGAAAGTAGAGAAGTAGCCCATCTGTAAAACAACATGGGTCAAACCAAAAGACCTGGTTTTGAGTAAAAAAGGAGATTAAATAAAATGGGACATCAGACATGATGTCATTTGTGTAAACTTAAAATGGATACACATACTCCTAAAAAGCTACATGCTTGTAGACAGTTTACATTTATTTTTTTAAATCTTTTTAAAGATTTTATTTATTTATTTATTTATTTATTTATTTATTTATTTATTTATTTATTTATGAGAGACACAGAAAGAGAGACAGAGACATAGGCAGAGGGAGAAGCAGGCTCCATGCAGGGAGCCTGATGTGGGCCTGGATCCTGCGACTCCAGGATCACGCCCTGGGTTGAAGGCAGGCACTCAACCACTGAGCCACCCAGGTGTCCCTATACATTTATTTAAGGGCATATCCTGAGTATGTTAGGAGTCTTTGGATGGAGAGGAATAGGGGCTGGGTCAGGGATGAGGAGAGATACACACACACACACACACACACACTTTATATAAAATAAGAGAGGGCCTTGCATGGAGAGTGAAAGTATATGAAGAACAAAAGTGTTTTTTTTTTTTAAGAACAAAAGATTTTAATTAACTGAACAACCTCCACTTGAAATAAAAAGTAGAATTTAAATTTAAATCGTACTGCTTCTGAGAAGTAATAGATGTACTTTTTCTTATTCCTCCCACTAAGCACAACTAAAACCCTGATCATAATATATAAAATAAGCCCAAGGAGGCTCTGAAAGAAGGGGAGAAGAAGGCAGATTAGCTAGAGATCACAGGACTCAAAGAACAACAACCGGATGAGTTTCTTGGCGGTCAGTTTTTTTTTTTTTTTTTTTTGCCTCATATCTCAGACTTGAAGCTAAAGAAGCCAGCAATCTGGAAATGCCATGGGGTTTGGATATCAGCCCCGCCCCTCCAAAACAACAAAAGCCTACTCTATCTAGCCAAGGAGCCAGAAAAGAGGCAGCCAACAAGACAGAAACATTTTAGACAATAATTATGGTACTCCAGCCAAACCCTTCAGAAAAATCTGTGGCCCCCACCATGTCAGCAAGACCACATGGGAAACCTAAACTGCCCCCTTCAGCAGTATATAAGGTACTCCAATCTCTCTGCCAGAATGCTTTCAGGGAAAGCCAAGGAGGGGGCTGGGACTTGCAACAATAGAGAGCCACACTAACTGTTGCATCAACAGAGGTCAAGTGGGGAATTTGGACTTCTAACCCTATTTGGCAGCAATGAGGCACTTCCCCAAGTCCCCACTTAAGCAGCATCCCAGGAAACTAACTAAAGCAGAAGGCTAAGTAAGATACAGAGCCTCATTGCATAATGCCCAAAATATCTAGGTCTCACTGGAAAAATCACTCTGCCAAAAGCCAGGAAGATCTCAAGCAGAATGAGCAAAGATGCCCACACCAAGATAAGAGAAGTGTTACAAAACACATCTGAAATAAATGAAAACAATTAAAAGTCTCAGCCAAGAAACAAAAGATATAAACATTTAAAATATCACTTACAATTGCTTGAAAATAAAATAAAATGCTTCGGTGTAAATCTAGCAAAACATGTGCACAGGACTTGAGGGCTGAAAACTCACAGACAGCTGATGAAAAAAATAAAAAAAAGACAAAGAAATGGAAAGATATACTATGTTCATGAAGACAATTCAACATAGTGAAGATGTCAATTTTCCTCAAATTGGCATAAGAACTCAATGCAGTTCTTATAAAAACTCCAGCAAAATGTTTTGTTGATATAGAAAACATTATTCTAAAACTGATATGGAGGGAAAGTATTTTCCATTTCAGTGGAGGTTGGGGAGAGGAGAGAGGGGGAAGGGTGAAAGGGGTGGGGGCTGGCTGGAGGCTTTGTCCAGAGGAAGTGAGATTGCACTCTATCAGACAGCCAGAGGGACAGGACAGGACTGTCCACTTGGCCGCAGGTGCCCCCGGATGAGGCTGAGCCCCAACAAATCTTATAATCAATGGATAAAGTGGGGAAGATGTGGAATCGCTTCCAATACAGTGTCAGGATCTCTTCGGTCACAAGGGAGGGAGCTGTAGTGAAAATGTGGACATGTACTCCAACAGGTGTTTGTGAAAGAAAGATAAGTACAGGAGACTCTGCTCCTCAGCAACAGAGCCGTCCCTTAAGAGAAAATGTGGCCTTGCAACTGGGATGAGACCCTTCTAAGAATTCTTCAAGGAGAAACCAAAACTGTGCCACTGAAATTCCTCAGATTGTTGAAATAAGCATTGAAAAGGATCAGGAGCCATGTGTCACCCTGGGAGTAAGACTCACAAGAAGAGATCCCTCGGCAGCCTCCATGAGGTGGAGAGAAAAAACGTTCCTGTTCTACAAAGATACAGAGTTCATTGGAAACTGATAAAAAGTTTGGTGGAACTGGAAGCAGACTCTCAAAAGAGAGCTCAAGTGCAAGCTCCATGTGTGATACGACAGCGTGTCGGCAGAAATGTAGGAAGGTGCTCTTGGAGACAGAGGTTGCAGGATACTGTGGGCTTGTGTTTTCCCCCTGAGAACTTACAACAAGCAATCAAAACCCCTTTTTTTTCTAATAAAAGAAAAATATACATTTCAGAATTAACGCTTGACAAATGCCCATTTCCTGCTGGCTCAAATTTAGCCCTCAAATTTTGGCATTTGATTAAACAGCAGACAGCCCCCGTGAACCCACACTCAACAGTCTTTGATACATGTGATCCATCCTCTGTGTCTAGAGATGAAAAAGATAAACTTCAAAAGAGAGAGAGAAGGCGGCTTGGTATTGAAGAAGGGATTGAATCTCCTCCCAATGCACAAATCCATATATTTGAAGCCACTGCACAGGTTAATCCATTATATAAACCGGGACCAAAGTTAGCTCCTGAATGAATGAAGTGAAGTGCGGACAATACGGCAATTCTGCAAACTAACTATGACTCAGAAGAGGACGCTAACACCCTGTGTCTGCAGTCACGTAGGCAGAGGAAGGTCAGGTGTCTGGAGACAGCCGTGCCCACGTTAGCAGACAGGGAGCTGGGAAAGTCCATTTGCAGATGGATTATGTACACCACCTTGTGCTGGACTTGCTTCAGATGACGGGGAAATCCCTGTTACTGGGGATCGATGGACCTTTCTGAACAGAAGCCTCCCTTGAAGGGAAACCTGAAGGCACATTCTTGCTCGGGGACTCTGCCCAAGAGGACTGCCTCTTCTGTGAATAATTGACCATGACCCATGACCCATGCGTACTTGGCTCCTCCACTCTAACCGGACTTCGGGAACATTAGAAAGATCCCAGTTTTTTGAACGATCACTTACTTTATTATTAAAAAGACTTTTTCTGTTAGCCTGCACTATATCTGCCATGCAGTAATCTGTAGATGCCCCACACATGATGAAATTGTTGGACTCCCTTTGCCAACAATGTTACAGAAGTTTTTGAAAGAGTGTCTATCCTGTACCATCAATGTTACAGGATTTTGAAAGAGTTCCCTGGTTAGAATGAGAACCAGTCAAGGCCAAGTCAACTCTCTTGCCCCCCCAAGGGCATTAACTAGATCTGCTTTTATGTGCCTCAGACAGTACATCTGTAGAGCAAGCACATGTATCAGTGTTGGGTGGTTTTTTTTTTTTTTTTCCAGTATAATAGGTAGGCTTAGTGTTATTATCTGTCAGATGTGATCTGCTGTTACTTACTCAGATAAATGCGGTGCCTATTGAGACAGAAGACAGGGCTACAGGTGTTCAGTAAGGCTACAAAAACAGTTTGTCGATTGAGCAGTTTGGTTTTTAATGACTGTTGTAATTGAGTGAAGCAACTCTGGGCCATTTGCTATAAAGAATTCTATTTCTTTTTTTTTTTTTAAGAATTCTATTTTTTTAAAAGATTGTATTTATTTATTCATGAGAGACACACACAGAGAGAGAGGGAGAGACGTAGCCAGCGGGCAAAGCAGGCTCCCTATGGGGAGCCCCATGTGGGACTCGATCCCGGGACTCCGGGATCACGACCTGAGCTGAAGGCAGACGCTCAACCACTGAGCCACCCAGATGCCCCAAAAGAATTCTATTTCTTACTGAAGAACAAATTATTAATATGAGTCTTTCAATAGTATGACTAATATTTGAAATTATTATTTTTTTCTAAGAATTTTTCTTTTTTTCTAAGAATTTTTCTATAACTTTCCAAAAGTAGCAGTTTGTAGTTACTATAAATCAAGCATGGGAAGTCTAAAAGAGAAAGAGAAAAAAGACAACTACAATTTTCTGGCCACAAGTTCACTGGCATGTGGGTATAAGTTATAGTCGGTCTCCTGTCTCTCCTGTAAAAGGTGCCGTTAGGTAAACCAGGTTTTCTAAATAGTTGCTCTTAAAAAGTCAGGCTTATAAAGTTGATAGTAGAATTGTATTTCAAGGCCTTAGGTATCGATTTTTTTGTATGAGTGCATTAACTTAAAACACATTGGAAAGGAATGCCTGGGTGGCTCAGTGGCTGAGCATCTGCCTTTGGCTCAGGGCATGATCCTGGGGTCTTGGGATCGAGTTCCACATTGGGCTCCCCACAGGGAGCCTGCTTCTCCCTCTGCCTGTGTCTCTGCCACTCTCTGTGTCTCTCATGAATAAATAAATAAAATCTTAAAAACACACACACACACACACATTAGGAAGAGCTGCCATGTAGTCCCACAGTCCCACATGTGATTTTTTTTTTTTTTTAAAGTTAGTAAAGGCAGTCTACTCAATTAGTTGAAGCTGATTAGTTGAAGTTGATTAGTTGAAGTTGGGTCTTTCCCTATGCCGGTGATGCATTTGTGAGCCATGAAGAAAGGGAGGCTAGAAGCAAGTCAGCTGATAACAGTAGTGGTTGCTGATGTTTGAGATTATTACTAAACTGCGATGAGCAATTTGGATGGCAACACCTCGCTCCTTGTTGGAAACTCTCACAGCTGAATTGCTTAAGTGCAATTTATAGAATTTCAGGGCAGTTAATTTCTAATGGCAACTCTGAAACCCTAATTGCAGATTTAAGAGGTACTATACAACCACTGTATCTGTAAATAACTTCACTTAGCACCTCTTTGTCACTTAGAATAGTACGCGCTACTATTGGAGTGAGCTGTTTGGGAAGTAATACCAAGTTCTAGCATTTGCTTTTTTACAGCTCTGTCCTGGATATTTTGGACTAGTCAACTCCATTCTTTTTTTTTTTTTATTAAGATTTTTTTATTTATTCATGAGAGACACAGAGACATAGGCAGAGGAAGAAGCAGGTCCCTGTGGGGAGCCCAGTGGAGGACTTGGTCTGGGATCCCAGATCCCAGGTTCATGCCCTGACCCTAAGGCAGACACCCAACCGTTGAGCCACTCAGGCATCCCAGTTGAATCCATTCCTGTGTCTTATTGTTACTGTGCTCTGTACCACTGGTGAACGGTCCTTGGTTTCCCTACCGGCTCCTACAGAAAGTTCTTGCACATCCCAATGGCTATTGCCAAGACTATAAAAAAGAAAAGTTGTATTTGTGTGCAACACCAACCCTTTGACTGCTAATGTATGTTTCTGCTTGCTGTGCCTTATTACAGCTGCTTTTTTGTGCTAACAAAGTATGTTTGGTGTAAAAAATGAATAAATAAATAAATTGAATTAAATTAAACTGATACCTGGAAAAGCAAAGGAACCAGAATCATTGAAACAGTTTTGAAAACGAGCAAGAGGAGGGGAACCAGTCCACATGATTTATCAAAAACCTGATATATAAAGCGTGTAAGACTTCTTACATTCCTACAGTAAGCAAGGCTGTGTAATATTGGCAGAGCAAGTGACACACAGATCAATGGAAGGAATTAGAGCACCCAGAGACAGACCACACAAATATTTGCGTTACAATAATGCAAACACAGTTAAATGAAGGAAAGACAGACTTTTAAGCAAATAGTGTTGGAGCAATTAAACATCTATAGGTGGGCAGCCCTGGTGGCTCAGCAGTTTAGCGCTGCTTTCAGCCCAGGGTGTGATCCTGGAGCCCCAGGATCGAGTCCCACATCGGGCTTCCTGCATAGAGCCTGCTTCTCCCTCTGTCTGTGTTTATGCCTCTCTCTCTCTCTGTGTGTCTCTCATGAATAAATAAATAAAATCTAAAAAAAAAAAAATAAACATCTATAGGTAAGAAAAAGAAAAACCCATAGAAATAAAGACATCTCAATCTAAGTCTCACACCTTAATTAATTCAAAATGGATCATAAAGTTAAGTGTAAAACTAGAAAACTTTTAGAAAAAAACACAGGAGAAAAAGTTGGGGATCGAGGGCTAAGCAACCAGTGCTCATACCGAGCACCAAAAGCATGAGCTGTAAAAGACTGATAAATTGGACTTACATCAAAATTCAAAATTTTCCCTTGGTGGAAGAGTCTCTTTAAAAAAAAAAAATTATTTATTTAGGGGGAGGGTGCAGAGGGGGAGAGGGAGAAAGAGAGAGAATCTCAAGCAGATTCCTCCCTGAGGGCAGAGCCCACCCCGGGGCTTGATCTCATGACCTTGAGATCATAAACTGAGTTGAAATCAAGAGTCAGATACTTAACTGACTGAAGCACCCAGGCACCCCCATGGAAGAGTCTCTGAAAAAGCTGAAGAGCCAAAAGCTCTTGATTTCAGTTTGGGTCTAGATCTCAGGGTCGTGGGATTGAGCACTGTGATGGTTCGGCACTCTGTGGGCAGTCTGCTTGGGATTCGCTTCCTCTGCCCTTTCCCCTGCACTCTTTCCCTCTCCCTCTCTCTCTCTCTCTCTCTCTCAAATAAGTAAATAAATCTTTTTTAAAAAATGGCTGAAGAGAAATTACAGACTGGGAGGAAATATTTGCAAACCACCTCTCAGACCAAGGACCAGTGTCTAGAACCTACAAAGAACCTTCAAAATTCGGGATCCCTGGGTGGCGCAGCGGTTTGGCGCCTGCCTTTGGCCCAGGGCGTGATCCTGGAGACCCGGGATCGAATCCCACATCGGGCTCCTGGTGCATGGAGCCTGCTTCTCCCTCTGCCTGTGTCTCTGCCTCTCTCTCTCTCTCTCTCTCTCTCTGTGTGACTATCATAAATAAAAAAATAAAAAAAAAAAAAAACCTTCAAAATTCGACATCAAAAAGAAAAAAAAAAAGAAAGAAAAAATCCAGTTAGAAAATGAGCAAAACACAAGAAGAGACATTTCACCAAAGAGGGTATGCAGATGGCAGATAAGCACATGCAAATATGTTCAACATCATTAACCAGGAGTGAAATGCAAATTAAACCCCAATGAGCTATCATTGTACACCGATCAGAATGGCTAAAATTAAAAAATGGTGACAAGACCAAATGTTGGAGAGGGTACAGAGAAACCGAATCACTCACACACTGCTGGTGGGAACATGAAAAGGTACAGCCACTCTGGAAAATGGTTTGGCAGTTTCTTTAAAAATTAAACATGCAAGTGTCATTCAACCCAGCAATTGCACTCCTGGGCATTTGTCCCAGAGAAATGAAGACTTATGTTCACACCAAAACCTGTACGGGGATGCTTATAGCAACTTTATTCATCATAGCCCAAATCTGGAAACAACCCAGATGTCCTTCGACAAATGAATGGCTAAGCAAACTTCGTGTATCTATATCATGGGAAACGACTCAGTAACCGAAAGGAATGAACCGGTGACCTACACAGCAACCTGGCTGGCTGACTCCCCAGGAGTTATGCTGAGTCAGAAAAGCCAATCCCAAAAGGTTACATACAGTATGACTCCATTTATTTTTTATTATTTTTTTTAAAGATTTATTTATTTATGATAGAGAGAGAGAGAGGCAGAGACACAGGAGGGGGGAGAAGCAGGCTTCATGCTGGGAGCCTGACATGGGACTTGATCCTGGGACTCCAGGATCACACCCTGGGCCAAAGGCAGGCGCTAAACCGCTGAGCCACCCAGGGATCCCCCGTATGACTCCATTTATATAATATTCTTGAAACGACAAAAATTACAAAAATGGAAAACAGCGGGGATCCCTGTGTGGCTCAGAGGTTTAGCACCTGCCTTTGGCCCAGGGCATGATCCTGGGGTTCCGGGATCGAGTCCCGCATCAGGCTCCCTGCATGGAGCCTGCTTCTCCCTCTGCCTGTGTCTCTGCCTCTCTGTGTCTCTCATGAATAAATAAATAAAATCTTTAATTAAAAAATATGGAAAACAGCTTAGTGCTTGCTGGGAGTTCAGGTGGGGGCGAGGATTGAGGGGAGTGGGCGTGGCCATAAAGGGGCAACAGGAGGATCCCTGTGGCCTTGGAAACCTGTGGTACCTTGACTGCATCCTGGTTGTGACATTGTCCTACGATATAGTTTTTGTAGGATGCTGTCATCGGGGGAAACCAGGGAAAGGCTGCAGGGGGACTCTCTGCATTATTTCTTTAAACTGCATGTGAATCTACAGTTATCTCAAAATTAAAAAGTTAAATTTGCCAAAGATGTTAGCCAGGATCACCTCCCTGCTCGTCTCCCCAAGCGCCCACTGCATGAGAGGTGGTGGCTGGTGCTCGGTTTCCGGGGACCAAGCTGCCATCAAGAGTTCAGCTGCGGCTGGGGAGCTGGGGCACCAGCACCACAGCCACTGCCACCCAGGGAACTCAGAGAGCAGAGCTGGAGCCAGATGCAGGCAAATGTTGTTTTACACGTTGACACGAAGGGAAGTGTGGCTGCCATAATCCCTGGCAGCCCTCCAGGGTGGCCAAGGACAGAGATGGTGTGCAAGGCCTAAAGAGGAACTGCGAGCTCACAGGAGCCAATGCGGGTGCCCCGAGGAATAGTCGTGTTGGCTGGCCAAGTGTTTGGGTTTGTCCAGACCCCAGCTGGCTGGGGGGGACTCCTGGGGAAAGCCAGGGACCCAACATGTGGAGATGGCACGCAGTGAACGTCCCGCCGAGACATCCTTGTGCTCAGTGGCGCTGGGCTGGGCCGGGCCTCACTGCTGGGGTGGGGGAGTCGGTTCCTAGGTGGTAGGTAGCAGTGCACAGGTGCGGTGGTCTGCGCGGACCGCACACCTGCTTCGGCCGTGGATCGTCACTATGCTTCGTTTGGTCATGTTTTCTTTTTATTTTTCATGAAGATTTTTAAGGATTTATTTATTCATGACAGACACAGAAAGAGAGGCAGAGATATAGGCAAAGAGGGACGATGTGGGACTTGATCCTAGGACCCTGGGATCACACCCTGAGCTGAAGACAGATGCTTAACCACTGAGCCACCCAGGTGCCTGGGATGCTTTGTATTTTTGTATCTCTCTACCCCTTCGGAATCTGTGCCTCCGCATCCCCCTCTCCAACTATTTCCAGAATTCTCCTTTCCCAAACCTTTCCAAAGGAAGAAGGGACATCAAAGTTGTCTGATGCTGCCTTGAGACCTGCAGGTGTCACATGGTGAACCCCTATTCTACAGTCCCAGGTGCTGTCGCTTCGAGATGGGAGCTGCTTGTCCTACCACAGAGGAGGCCGGGATCAGACCTCAGGCATCCGGCTCTCTGCCCAGCTTCACTTGGTCAGGGCTGGGGAAAAAGAAAGCCCCGCCCCGTGCACCTGCAGAAATGATGCCTCAGCGCCTCTCTCCACTCCCACGGCCACGCCACGGCTCCGTCGCAGTCATGCAGCAGTGCACGGTGACAGTCTGCTGTATGTCAGGCACTCCTACAGACTCCGAGAGTGCCGGTGAACAAAACAGACACAGATATCCTTGCCCCCTGAGCTCACATTCACACCTCCACTTCTAGTCCCTCCATCCATCCTCCATCCTTCATCCACAGCCACCTGGAGGCACTCAGGGGACATTGTCACCGGTGGGAGCCTGGAGGCTTTTGAGCTTTGGCTCCATATGCAGGTAAGACCTATATTGACTTTTGAGGTTATTTCCAAATAGATCAGCATACAGTCATTGAATGGTATGTTGTTATGTTAATTTGATCAATGTAAGATATCTAAAATAGCACAAATTTAACTAACCCTATTTAGATCTTTCTTCCTGCTTTCAATATAACCAAAAACCTCAACAAAATGGTAGTTTCTGGGCCTTTCTGGGCATGCATGAGGTTCAGGGACACCAGCCCCCTCCCGATCGGTCCCACAACCTCCCCTGACATAGGCCCCTTTTCCTTCCGTATGGTCCTTTCTGGAATAGGGAGCATAAGAATCTTGCTCCAAAAGTAAGATGGTAAGGGTTCGAGTCCTGATCCCACCAGTTACTCATAAGACTTTGAGTCAGTTCCCTCTCCCTTTGTGGCTTCAGTTTCCCCATCTGTGAAATGGGAGCAGGGGGATGACCTTCAGGGTCCCTTTCAGCACCAATGGCACGATCTCTCCTACTCGACTTCTGCTCCCCAACATCTGTGTCTCTCCCCAACTCACGTTCCTGGTGTGCACATGGTAAATCTTCAGATACAGGACACAGTTTCCAGGTCACCCACGCTGTGGCCATCAGGACCTGGCCATAGAACAAGCTGATTGTCTCCAGGAAGTCTGGCCACCTTCACGGCTGCTGGGCCAGGACCCCTGAACTACAGGCATGGGCTGAGTGACCCCATCACACAGGTCTGGTCCAGGGCCTGCCCAGAAGTTTCACAACTGGCTCAGGACCAGGACCTTTCCTGAGCCGACCCCGAGCTTTTCCTTCCAAACACTCTTCTGTTAGCCTAGAGCTTGTTAAAACACAGAGAACCCGCATTGGCTTTGACAATTTAAGTATTCCTCCTTTAGTCCTCACTGAAGGACACTGTCTGTGTCCTTGTCCACCCTGGAGCTCTGCCAGGGTTTATGTCCAGCTGTCCAGTTTATATTTTCTGGTAGCCACTTTTCCCTTCTTACTAATACACGAAACAT
Organism: Canis aureus; assembly: GCF_053574225.1. Taxonomy (NCBI): domain Eukaryota; kingdom Metazoa; phylum Chordata; class Mammalia; order Carnivora; family Canidae; genus Canis; species Canis aureus. The sequence goes on along the minus strand of NC_135621.1, from coordinate 28,554,483 downwards.
TTGCCTGCCATTCGTATCTGGCTCCAATTCCCTAGGAGGTGAGGTCTGTGGTTCTGATGCCCTGGCTGAGCCAGAATAAGTTTTTTTTTTTTTTTAAGACCTCATTTATTTATTCACAAGAAACCAGAGAGAGTGGCAGAGATACAGGAAGAGGGAAAAGCAGGCTCCACGTGGGAAGCCTGATGTGAGACTCGATCCCAGGACCACAAGATCATGACCTGAGTCAAAGGCAGATACTCAACCACTGAGCCACCCAGGCAGCCCCAGAATCGGCATTCTCACAAGATCCCTAGGGTATTTTGCACATTAAGGTTCAAGAAGTTCTCGTAGCCAAGAATCCCAAATTCCCCTACCCAGCCAGATATGCTTCTTCAGTCACTTAATTCATCCATCAGTGATATGTTTGCTAACTGAATTCCAGTACCTTTCACTGCAGGGGTGTCCTACTAGGGAGGAATTTCCTATTCCCAGGTAAGCATCCAAGTAGCCACTGAGCTCCCATGTTCGCAGGGTCAGCCCTCACATGGTCAGCACCTAGAACCCAGGCCCTACCCATCTGTTCCAGGTGACTGTCCCAACCTGGCTGCGACCAAGGGGTCCCATCAGTTGGGGTCTGGCTGCAATGAGCTCAAATTATTATTTTATATTTTTAAATTAAATTTTATTATTATTATTTAAAGATTTTATTTATCCACAAGAAACACACAGAGAGGGGGAGAGAGAGAGAGAGAGAGAGGCAGAGACACGGGCAGAGGGAGAAGCAGGCTCCATGCAGGGAGCCCAACGTGGGACTCGATCCCAGGTCTCCAGGATCACACCCTGGGCTGAAGGCAGCGCTAAACTGCTGAGCCACCCGGGCTGCCCTATTTTATTATTATTATTTTTAAAGATTTTATTTATTTACTCATGAGAGACAGAGAGAGAGGCAGAGACGGGGCAGAGGGAGAAGCAGGTTCCATGCAGGGAGCCCGATGTGGGACTGAATCCAGGGTCCCCGGGATCAAACCCCGGGCTGCAGGCGGCGCTAAACCGCTGCGCCACGGGGGCTGCCCGATTTTATACTTTTTAAAGATTGTATGTATTTATTTGAGAGAGAAGAAGGGAGAGAGAGAGTAGGAGCAGGAGCAGAGGGAGAAGTAGGCTCCCCACTGAGCAGGGAGCCCAAGGCAGGGCCCGATCCCAGGACCCTGGGATCATGACCTGAGCTGAAGGCAGATGCTTAATGGATTGAGCCACCCAGGCACCCTGAGCTCAAACTTTTAAAGGCCAGAAAGCCAAGGCCCACCTCCCCATCTCAGCTCAGGCTCCTCTCCCTAACATAGGAACACACACGTGCACACATTCACACACCAGGCCCTGGCTCTGTCTCCTGTGAGTCATGGGGTGACTCACAGGCATGTCCCTCCTCCCCTGATCGTCAAGGAGGAGATGGGGAAAGTGGGAGGGGGAAAGAGATGTGTCAGAGCCAAACCTGAGAAAAGTGGCTTCAGACCCATCTTGGCTGAGGAACTGCCAGGGCCAGGGTTGGGGGCCTGGGCGCCCTGCCTGTGCGGGTTTGGGAAACAAGGCAAGTCATGGAGTCAGCACATCCTTCCTGGCCCACAAGCCCCACAGGATTGTGTTGGGGAAGTCACTGCAGTGCAGGGCTGGGGTGGGGAGGTGGGGGATGACATCGCCCCAGCTTCACAGGGAATTCTTGGAGTGGGAGCCATTCTGACCGGCAGCCAACCCCCTCCAATAAACCCCTGGGCACCCCCCAACCCTGACCTCAGTTACAGAGTCCTCACATAAGGGCCCATATCCACGCAGGCGGATGTTTGCAGACAGGGCAGGGAGTCTCTGGATCTCATGAGATGAGTGGATGAAGCTTAGACCAGGCCAAGTCCAGACCACACTGGCTGGTTTGGGTGTCATGCTATCTGCCACTTGTCCCTGCCCTACCTCTCCCAGGACGTGGGCTTCCTATGGGACTAGAGCAGGTGAGCAATGCGCTGGGGGAATGTGGGGCCGGGGGATGGGACAGCCAAGCCACCCACACCCTTGAGACCTGGGGCCCACCTCGGTTTTCCAATTTGGGTTATTTCCTGCCATCACTGGTGCTTCTGGGGGTATTAAACTGTGACTCAGAAAAGAAAAGTGGGGGGAGTTACCCTGAGACGGCCCCTGGCAGGGCTAGCTGGAGACAGGGGTCAGGAGGAGGAACCTTGGAGAAATGGACCCTTCCTCTTCCTGCCCACCCCCCAATCTGCTGGGACAGATGCCCAAAGTCCCACTCCTCCACTCCAAATCCCCTCTGGGTTAAACCCTGGACCCCATTCTCACACCTCCCTGGGTGTATTTGGGGAGCAGGTGAGCCGTGCCTGACCAAAGACTCCCGGAGAGGCAGAGGTGGACAGTGGGGTCGCCTGGGTGTGGGAGCTTCTCCCTAGCATTGCCCAACTGTTTCCCAGGCCCCCGACAGGTGGCCACGGCGCAGGGCTGGGGGAGGCCTCAGGCGGCCCCCACGCCCCTGCTTTCCGCTTTGATTAGCAGAAACATTCCTACATCTGTCTCAGGAAGACAGCCTGCTCCCATCGTCAATCACCCAGGAAACGCAAACACATTCCGGCTGCGCCCTGACCTTCTTCCCACAAAGTCATGGGCACCCTCAGGGCTCCCCACCCCCAGCCTGGAGCCAAGGGGACAGGTGTGAGGGAGAAGCCCCCCCAGCTCCCGCCCCACCAGACCTCAGCTTCTGCTACTGCAGAGGAAGGTCTGGATCACAGCCCTCACCACCTCGCCTCCCTCCTTATACACACACACACACACACACACACACACACACTCAGGAAAACACAGAGCTGCCAGTAAAACACGGATACACTCATAACCACACCCACAGACAGCTGTGCACACATGCACACAGACACAGGCCACTGGCCACGAACCAGAGAGCAGGGGACAAATGCACACACACGGTTTGGCCCCTACGAGGCTGAGCGACTAGAGGGCAGAGATCCCAGCTCTCAGCTCACAGTAGGTCTGCAGCACACGGCACTGGTCACCTTGGACCTCCCCTGCGTCACACCTATTTCTTCCATTGTCCTCTCTCCCTACTCGGATATGAGCTCTGCAAGGACAGGATCTTTCTCCCGTTCACAGCTGCACCCCAGCAACCAGCACGGGGCTTGGCACACAGTAGGTGCTCGGTGAACGTTTGTGAATGCCTGGGCAGCCTCCCACCCTGACCCTGTCCTGCAGTCACCACGCTCATCCCCACAGCCAGGCTCCCAGATAGTTGCCCGCTTCCCATGACCTTACCATGTTCCCGGGACCCAGGGGACCCAGGTCCTTCTCCATCGCCTGACTCAGAAGTGCCATCATCTGACCGTATCTCCCCTGCCAGCTCCTGACCCCTGTCCTAGGACGTGATCCTGTCCACCCCACCCCCCGCGCCTGGCCTTACTCACTTCCCTGATCCACCTGCCACAGGCTAGCCTCCCTCAAGTTCAGGTTCAGTCCTCCCTCCCTTTAAGGCATCCTCCAGAATCATCCGGGGCCATGCCAGTCTCTCCTGACCTGTGCGAGGAACAGGATGCCCTCAGTCCCTGTCTTGGGGGCCTAGGGTAAATGTGCAATGAAACACAGGGGACAGATTAGTACTGTGATGGGGGGGCGTGCAGGCGGCTGCGGTGGGGGGACCCAAGGAGGTGACGGCCAGCAGAGTCAGCTCCCTGCAGTTACCTTTGGCTCTTCCGGTGGACTGAGGCCCTGGCATGCCCGGCAGCGTCGCCGCGCCTCCCACCTCTTCGCCAGCCATGCGGAACTCTGTGTTCCCACGTTCAGGCCCGTGAGGGAGAAATCCGTGCTTGTTGTTCTATGCCGCTGAGTTTGGAGTTTGCACCATAGGGTGAGGGGGGCCGTCGCTGACTGAACATCCCTACCGTGTGCTAAGCTCCTCCATGCACTTTTTATATTTGATGCCCTATGATCATTGCCCCCTTTTTTCAAGTGAGGAAACTGAGGCACAGAGAGCCTACCACGTGTCTGAGGGAGAGACAGAGGCATCTGGGCTCCAGGGCTCAAGAGCTTAAGCACCCAGTCACGCTGCTCCTCGGTAATCACACTTCCTTCCCCAGAAATGGGGGCGAGGCCCATCCACCTGCTGGGGCTGGGGCTGGGGCTCTGCTTGCAGGCATGTCCTCTTGCTTTCTTCTCTCTGGCTGCAGTTAACTTGTTCCTCACCTGGGGAGCCCTGGTCTCCAGGAGAGAGGCTCACAACAGCCCCCCCCCCCTTCCCAGCCGAAGCTCTCACGGTCCACAGAGCAATTGCACAGGCTGTCTTTCATTTAATCCTCCCAAGAGCCTGGGGAGACAGTTGTCTCTCCCTCCATCTTATCCATCATGGGACATTCAGAGAGTCGCACATCTTGCCCCCGGGTGGAAAAGCATATGAGGTCAGATAAAAGTTAATATTTATTGGGCTACGTGACATTGTATTCTATAGGAATGCATTCAGTTGCAAGGACAAGAAACAAAAATCTGACTGATATTGGCTGAGGGAAGAAAGATTGAGGTTTAATTTTCTTCCACCCCAAGATTTTAGGAACTATCCTAATTAGGAACAACCCTGGTGTTGTCAGGTGGCTTGACAACGTCAGGGCTGGGGCTTTCTTTAGCATCCTTATCACCTCATGACTTCAAAGTGGCAGCTGATCCTCCAAGCATCATGTCTGCATCCAAAGCAGGAAGAAGGGACAAAAGGGAAGGGCTATGTTCCTGTAAGTATCTGTCTTTTTATTGAGGAGGGGTCTTCACTGTGACCGTCCTTCCATATGCGACAGACCTACATCCCATTAGTCAGAATTAGTCAGAATAGGGTCACATGGCCCTACTTAGACCAACCACAGGTCCAAGGCAATCAGGTCCACGAATGGGTTAGGCCAACCACAGCCCATCCTCTGATGCTAAGATCACAGCATTTCTGCTGGCCCCATGAGCAGAGGGGGGTTCTGTTCATCAGGAAAACAGAGGACAGCCACCGGCCAGGTGAGGCAACGGGCAAGGTGTGCTTCCCCAGATACCATGCCAAGTAGTTTAATACATCATCTTGCTTGGGCCTCACACAACCTTATAAAGTCAGGACTGGGGCAGCCCTGGTGGTGCAGCAGTTTGGTGCTGCCTGCAGCCTGGGGTATGATCCTGGAGACCCGGGACCGAGTCCCACGTCAGGCTCCCTGCGTGGAGCCTGCTTCTCCCTCTGCCTGTGTCTCTGCCTCTCTCTGTATGTTTATGAATAAATAAATAAAATTTAAAAAAATAAAGTCAGGACTATTTTATGCCAACTTTGCGAATGAGGAGACAAAGCTAGTGAGCACGGAGCTGTTTTGCGTTCTTAACCATTATACCAGGGTGCTGGGTCATGAAGGACTCAGATACCCCAAAGCAGGAAACAGTCCAAAGGGACCACTGGCCAGGCCCCGCTCACCATCAACCTCGCCACGCACCTGCCGGCCATGGGCTATGAGGGTGCAGGGCCAGGCTACCTGACGGCGCCACTGTCTGGGGAGGGCAGGCGTGCATTCCCACGGTGCTCACTATGGCTGTTGTGCTCTCAGGGGGCTTTGGCCAGAGGCGAGGGCTGCGCCCCTACTTCTTTTTCCTTCATCCATCCAATGTCTGCCGATGCCAGGCACCCAGTCAGGCCTGGGAGGGAGAGGGTGGGTACACATGGGTGGCTCAGGCACAGATCCTGCCCTCGAAGACAGATCTTGCCACCCAGCGTCTCCTAATTCAGGGAAATCTAGGGTGGGATGTTTGAAGGGGTTCGGAGGACAGAAAGCTCATTTCTGGCCAGGGGAGCTCCAAGGGCAGTCGTTTTTGGCTCCCCCTCTTTCATCGTGGTAAAAAACACATAACATAAAATTTACCATCTTAACCATTTTCAAGTGTACGGTTCAGTAGTCTTAAGTACGTTGATATCTTTGTGCAACCATCACCGCCATCCATTCCAGAACTGTTCATCTTGAGAAACTGAAACTACGCCCATTAAACATGAACTCCCCATTTTTCCCTCCTCCCCCAGCCTCCCGGTGGCCATTCCACTTCCTGTCTCTATGAACAGGACTATTCCAGGGACCTCAGATAAATGAGATCGGACAATACATGTCTTTTTGTGTCTGGCTTATTTCACTGAGCACAATGTTTCCAAGGTTTACCCATGTTGTAACAGGTGTCAGATTTTCCTTCCCTTTTAAGGCTGAATAATATTCCATTATAAGAAAATGCTACATTTTGCTCATTCACTCATCTCTCAGTGCATACTTGGGGTGCTTCCGCTTTTGGCTACTGCAAATAATGCTGCTATGAACGTGGGTGTACAAATAAATCTCTGAGACGTTGATTTCAATTATTTTGTGGATATACCCAGAAGTGGAAGGGCTGGGTCATATGGTAATTCTGTTTAACTTTTTGAGGAACTGCTGAATTGTTGTTCATAGCAGCCACACCATTTTACATTCCTGCTGGGGTGGCTGTAAAGCGAATATGAGTTTGACTTTGAAGAGGGACAGAGACCTGGGAGGTCAACACACTCTGTGTTAGCCTAGAAGAGACGAAAGAAGCATGCTACAGGGGTGCCTGGGTGGCTCTCTTGGTTAAGTGTCTGCCTTTGGCTCAGGTCATGATCTTAGGGTCCTGGGATAGAGCCCTGCATCAGGCTCCTGCTCAGCAAGGAGCCTGCTTCTCCCTCTCCCTCTGCCCTCTGCCCCTGCCCTTGCTTGTGCTTTCTCTCAAATGAATAAATAAAATCTAAAAAAGGTTAAAAATAAAAAAAATTAAAAATAATACAATCTTTTTTTAAAGCATGCTACAGAATGAGACAGGCATTTGGCTTTTGTTTGGGGTCATTATTTTGCCCACCCACTCTCTAAACCCACTTCATGGGTCTCAGACTCATGGATCACCCTCCTGTACAGCAACTAGAAGTGTCAGCCACCCATGTTCTCAGACTTCTTTGCAGATGGGGCCTTCGAAACTCACCAACCCAAGAATTGAAAACAAAACTCAAGCTGGAAGGAAGCAGAGTACTTCCCCGCTGAGCTGCTAGGACGGTGGTGCCCAGGGCTGGGTGTCGGGTGTGGGGCATGCTGGCTGCAGGGTGGCAAGCGTCAGAGTGTTAACCTCACGGGGTGTCTGAGAGTATTGGTTCTGTTTGCAGACCACAAGCCCGGGTCTTCAGCTCTTAGGATTTATGAGTCACCCAACATCCTTTGAATATCTATTCTTTGAACATCCTTTCCTGCCTAAGTTAACCAGAGTTGGTTTCTTTTGCCCACAACGAAAAACAGTGCCTTATATAGAAACTGGTGCCCAGGGTGGTTGTAGGCAACAGATGTTGAAGAAATTCAGAGAAGCTGGGATTGGTTATCTGGACTGCTTGGGACCAAAGACAGTAAAAATTCGCACATCAGAAGTGATCAGCCCTAGAATCCTGCGGCATGTCAAGGGAAATAGGAATTCAGAGTCACCACTAAGAATCACCTGGAATGAAGAGCCTGTCGAAAGCAAGGCTCAGACTGAGGCTCTGTTGCCTTAGAAGAGTGAGGATGAGACTGTGGGTGGAGGCTGCTGCTTCTCACAGGGCTGGACTGCTGAAGAACCAGAAGATAATCTCCTAAATCCTAGATTCATGGTTCAAGATCCAGATAAAAAACTGAGGACTTCTGTCCTAAAAGGAGCACTGGCTTCTTGCAGCCACCAGGCTGAGATAGCAAAAACCAAAACCTAAGGTCTTGAGCCTGCAGAAGGGTGAGCTACCTCAGTGGCTGCTGCCGCGGCCTCACCAGCTGTGCTCTGTGGAGGTCAGACCCTTGCCTGGGAAAGAGTGAACTTGACGTTTGCATGGAGCCACGTGGGAGTGTTTGGGGTGATGCTGAACCCCTGGAGCCCCCGATCCCCACCGAGCCCCCTTGCAGGCTGAAGGAATCTGTCCTCACTGTCTGATAACACTGATCCTGCCTTCACGGGGTCCCTTCAATGACCCTCCCCCCAAGGCCCCCGTGCCCTCATGTTTTCAGACCACAGTCGGGTCCCCAGACTAGGGCAGGACTGAATATTGTCTCCAAATCAAAATCTGAGCAAAACTTTGCTGTTTCATATGATCAAAAATCTGGAGACAATGTGTGAATGGGTCAGTTGAGCTGAGCTTATTAATCTGGCCTTATCGACCAGCAATTCTGGATTCAGGGTGTGGGTCTCAGCTGGAGGTGGTTCTAATTGTTTCCAGGGCTGGTTTGGGGGTTGGCAAGTATGATGCTGAAGGCTGACTCAGGGGTGGCCCATGGTCACTGAGATGGAGGTGACAAACAGCCAGGTATAATAGACAGAGTTGTGAATCAACCATGGATGACCCACCACACCTAACACCTTCACCAAGACAGCACGAACCACCTTGTTGATACAGCCCAACAGCTTTCAGAAGGCCTCAGTGTCCCGGTGGGGATCCTGCCAGTGGCCTGACTCCCGATTTCTGGGGTAGAAACCAAGACCCTGTGGTCTGACCTTTGGGGGACTCATGGGACAAATGGATCACAAGGTCCCTAGAGCAAGAATGGATCAGTGACCCACAAGGACACGTGGCTTTTATAACCAGAGAGACCTGGATCTGGCAAACAGAAGCCCGACCTGAGCCCCTCCTCCCAGCACCCCTCCCACTGCAGACATCCCTTCTCCAGCCTCAGACTGAGTCTGTCCACTGAGATCTCCTTACACTGTCCCAAGGGGACTATAGCCATTTATAGGAGAACCAGGCTCTGGGGAGCAGGGGGAGGGAGTTGGAGCCTGAGTCCTTGTTTCCTCATCTGTGACATGAGGACAATAATATCTGCCTGAAAGGATTGTCGGGTTAATTGAGCAGAATAACGGGACAGTGGCAGGAATATAAACTCGCATTGCCTGCAGCTAAATTTTAATCCCTCTGTGATTTGTGTTCATTCTTTCATTGGTTTCCATCTTCACTCCACTGCACTATCATCAGTCTTGTGCTGCGCACTGAGGGCTCAAAACTAACAGCCCCTACTATTGACTCCAGGTTAAGTATGTGTCAGGGGCAGTGTGCAGCCTCTGTGTCTCTAACCTGGGAAAAAACTCTGCAAGGTCATGCAGCAGGAGGTATCAATGCTGGGCTGGGGACCTAGTTGTGTTGTGTTCTCTCCACTGTGGCACCAGCCTCCTCAGAAGTTAATTAAATGAGGCAGCAAATACAGAACTTGGGACATGGTGAGGGTGATAAATAGAGAAAGAGGGATATGGCTCAATGAGTGGGTGGATGGACAGATGGATAGATGGATGAATGGATGGATGCACAGGTGAGTGCATGGATGGATGGGTAGGGGAGGGATGGATGAGTGGATAGACAAATGGATGGATGAGTGAGTGAGTGGATGGGCGGGGAACGGATGGGTGGCGGTAGGTTGATGGATGGCTGGGTGGTTAAGTGGATGGATGGATGGATGGATGGATGGATGGATGGATGGATGGATGGATGGATAAACATAGACACACAGAGAGATAATGACTAAATAGACTTAGAAGATGGGTTTGACATGACCTTTAACCCTCCAGGATCTTCCAATCAAGGAAGATGCAATGCTAAGCATGGACCTAGCTGAGAAATAGAAAAATCTTATCTGCAGTTAGTGACACTGCCAAAGTCTGCAATTTTCTAGCCCAACATAGTGTGTGATAAAGATCAGCCAGGCAAGCTGTGACTTGAGACAGACACACTTGGCCACCCCAATAACACACTTTTTTGTTCATTTGTTCAACAGGCATTGATTGAGCACCTAGTGCCAGGCAGTATCCTAGGCTCTGGGTATAGCGTCATGCACAAAATACCTCCATGTGACGGTTCCAATATGTGGTGGGAAGGGGGACAAGGATGATGTACGTGTAGAATGAGCCAGATGAGGATAAGCATCATGAAGATGAACAAAGCAAGCAAGAAAGGGGGGCTCTGGAGGCTGGGGGCAATTCCGTCAGAAAGGTTGATACCTACAGGGAGGCCCAAAGGGAGGGAAGCACACAGGGTTGAGGCCCAGATCTGGAGGGAGCAGGGCTTTCCCAGGATCACGCAGCTGAATGAGACTATAACCCAGGCGACGCACGGGTGTTGGGGTTCCTCTGATGCTACAGAATGGTGGAGACACACCAGATATGATGTCAGCAGAGGAAAGTGTTGTTGGGATCCAGCCAGTGAGGAGCTACGTGATCTCAATGCCCTAAGCCCCTTCACCATAATGTCCCTGTTCGTTTTCCCCTCTGCTCGTTAAAACAACCCTGTATTTTCACAGATATTTTACTTTATACGCTGTCAGTGTTCACTATTTTGTTATTTTCTGGAGGCAGTAAACGCTAACCCTTTAAAGAGGGCTCCAGTTTGGCTCTGGCTGAGGGAGGACAGCTGCCGGCTAGGGCAGGGAAGGCTCCTCAGGGGGAAATGAGATCTGAGCAGGCCTCAAATGGAGAAGAGTTCATAAGGTGATGCCAAATGCCCAGACCAGCCTGGTGGCCACATCTTCTCTTTCTCAGAAAGAAGGAGGCTATTATCAGGATTTGATCCTTTTACAGAGGGCAGAAAACTCAAGATAAAAGTAGCTCAAACAGAAAGAAATTTCTTCCTTTTTTTTTTTTTTAATTTCTTCCTTTCTTATGTAAAAACTCCTGGGGTGCCTGGCTGGCCCAGTTAGTATAGCATGTGACTCTTGATCTCAAGGTCATGGGTTCAAGGCCCAAGTTGGGTATAGAGCCTACTTGGAAAAAAAAAAAAAGGAATAAAAACTCCTAATCTAGGTAGTGAGGTGTGTCAGGGACCCAGTCCCTTCCATCTTGCTCCACCAATCTCAGTATTTGGCTTTCACCTCCTGGCTCAACATGGCTGCTGAGTACCAGACGTCATGTCTATATCACAGTCAAGGACAGAGAAAGGGATGAAGAAGGGAATGCCTTCTCACGAGCAGCGGGGTATCTAGAAGAATGCCATTTTAGGTTGGCAGTTCTAAGACCCAGAGAGAGCCCCCCAGGTCCCCGAAAAGCACACAGGGTTGGCACTGTTGCTACTGGAGATGGCATCGGGGAGCGGGGTGGTGTAGGGAAGTTCCGTTCCACATTCCCCGGAGAAGTTCCTGCAGCTGTACGTGGAACAGCATAGCAGTTGGCCGCTTTCAAGATGCCAGCCCTCCAGCGGCCCCCTAACTTCCACCTCCTACCGGATTTATTCCCCCGTCCTTCCAGCCAGAGATTTCTCTGGTGCCCTGGGAACCCAGGACATTGGGGGTTTGGGGGAGAGGGAGGGTCCTACAGAGCTGTGCAGGCAGGCTCAGTCTCCAGCTAAACCCCTCTGACCTGTGCCTCCCACCACCACAGATGGAGTCCAATTTCCCAAGTGTAGGACCAGGAGATTGCTAGAAAAGCCCTTGCTAGAGAAAGACACAAGGCAGGGGCTCAAGAAGGTGAGTGAATGAATGAATGAGTCACTCAGTTAACCAATCACTCAATCAGGTGTCATTCAGTCTAAGCTCAGCCAAGTCGTCACCCAGCTTCCATTTACATACTTCCAGTGACAGGGAGATCACTACTTATGGGGGCAAAATGGTTTCAGTTTTAGATTGTGCTTAGGATGAGTCAGACCCCCCACCTCCTGGGGCTCCCCATCAGCCCCAGTCTGCCCACAAGCGGGACCCAGAATACATTTAGATTCCTTTTCATGGGCTGGTGCCCAAGTCTCTGCAGGCAAGGGAAAGCACAGAATCTGGTCATCTTCTTGTGTTTCAGAGGAAGCTCTGACCAGAGAGGGGCTATGACTCACCCAAGGCCACACAGCTGGGTAAGAGCTGAGCTCAGATCCACCTTTCAGCTATGCTTCCTCTGAAATCCACAGCTCCTCCAGCCTTCCCCACATTGGGGACCCCCTCACCACAGCCGGCCCCACTACCTGCCGAAGATCTGCTGCCCTTATGGGGATCCTCACGCTGGAGAAAACCCATCTTTTGTCACTGCCAGCGACAGGCACAGGGCTGAGACCTGTGGTCTGGTGTGAGGAGCTGCTGCAGGACCAAGATTTATAGGACAAGCTGTATGGCTCTTACCCACCCCCCGACAGGGGCCCACATGTGTATGCACACACGTGTGAGCATGTACATGAGCATGTGCCTGAACTTCCCAGAGCCAGGGGAACACATAATAGGCTGTGGGTAAATCCTGCCAATAAGGGAAGTGTAACTGTCACGCACGAGGCCAACAGACAGAACTCCGGTGGATTCACTTGGTTTTGTTTTGTGGTTATCTTTTTTTTTTACAACTTTAAATACGGAATATAAATAAATTTACATTTAAAAAATAAAAGGAAAGCCCCCAAAAATATAATCACCGACTTTACAAACTGAAGGAAGCAGATTTTGGACGTGGGGTAGGGAGGAAAGTGCAGTAGAAGGTGGGGGGGAAGGTGGGAGCTCAGACCCCACCCCAGGGAGACCTGGGGATCATTTCTCTTTTCTCCCCCACTCCCAGACCATGAGCTGGTTTCCTGGAAGAAGCCACCAGAAGTGGAAATCAAAAGAATCTAATATGGGGGGGGGAGTGTGTAGGGGAAAGCAGGAGCTACCCCCTCCCTTGGAGACTTTCTCCTGGGTTTTTCACACCTGCCTGGAAGGGGAACCGCTTGAGCTGGGGACCCAGGAACACGGAGGCCAGCTGGACAATAGTGTTGCCTCCCCACCCAACATGGGCTCGCTCCCATCCGACCACTCCAAGCCACTGGTTAAGTCAGGGCGCAGCTGGTCCACACAGAGCCTTGCTGTCAGTTAGGAAAAGGATCCCTTTCTCCAGACAGGTTTTCTCCATCTGCCAGAAAACTGTCCTAATAAATACACAAATTGGCCACGTTCTATGGTATGAACAATGATCCCTGTAGGCAGGGCCCTTGTGCAGTGTGCAGCCTGCACAAACCTACATGGCAGTCTTGGCTGGGTTGGGATAGGATGGGCAGCCCCCGTGCTGCCCTGACCCCGGGTCTTCTGCCTAACGGAGCATGAGTGGGGTTATTCATGGCCTCAGAATGGAGTCCAAGAGTCCCTCGGTGGAGCAGACTGAGGGCCAGGACAAGAGGAAGATACAGGGTGGAGGTAGAGAGAAAAAAACAGAGGAAGTGAAGGTCGGGGGTGGGGGGAGTGAAAGGAGGCAGTGAATGCCCAGGTCACCATCCACGGCGGCTCCAGAGCAAACTTCATCTCTAACCCACCTGCGGGGGCACCTGGCTGCCTGGTGCTGAGGCCACGCCCACCCAGAGGAGTCCACGTCTTCAGAGATTTCATAAATGAAAGGAAGCCACTGTGAGTGGACGGGACCGGGGAGAAGTTTCTGGGCCTGGGCGCTGTGGGAGGGCTTCTCTCCAGTCTGCACTCCCCTCCCCGTGGTCTCAGCCACCTGGCCCATCTGCAGGTGTCCCTTCGGAGCTGGCCTGGGGTCCCGGGTCCAGGCAGGCCCTCCATGCCTCGAGGGCCTCGTGGCCACCTGCAAGGCTTTGGGCCAGCCCACGGTACTCAGGTGGGACCCGAGCCGGGAGCTGGGGAGCAGCGAGCCTGTGGGTCTCTCTTGAGCATCTATCCCAGATCCTTGGGGTCAGCGGAGGAAGCCAGCAGTGGAGTTCGGGTCCTCCGTTTCCTTCTCGAGCTTCTGGGCAAGGTGCTGGCGGCCAGTGAGGGGACCCGCTGGTGGGCGGATGGACGCGCGGAAGAGGGGAAGCACCATTGGCCGTCCGAATCAGGCATCGAGACAGACGGACGAGGGGAACAATATTATCACTCCAAGGACCCCATGGGGGCGATACAGCAAATACCATATTAAATAACCCTGTTGGGCAAGCAGAGGGGACACAGGGGGTCAGACACAGCCCAGGGGCTCCATCCCATGCTCACACACCTCCCTTGCCAGGGTCGGGGAGCCGATTTCCATCATCGCTCAGGGCTGGGGAAGTTGAGGGTTTGATTTCCCATTCTCTTAGGGCATGCTGTGACACAGCTGGACTGGGGTCCCCAAAGCCCCTCACACCTGCCCACTCCGTGGGAAAATTCAGTTGAAACTGGGTGGGAGGGGATCCAGGCTTAGAGCCCGGATTCTGTGTTTGTGGGATCACCTGTCCCCAGCCCCTTCATGGCCCAGGCCACAAGCCAGGGAGAAGAAACACCAGGGGCCTGGGCCTCAGGGTCCCCCTCAGGCCTCACCTGCCCTCAATCTCCTCCAGATGCCCCTAGGCTCCGAGGGTCTCCTTCAGTGCCTTCTTGTCATGTGTGTGCTTGAACTTCCGGTGCTTCCCCTTGGGGGGCCGGCGGACTCGCACTGTCCGAATGGTCACCCGAGTTTGGGGTGTCTTGGCTGCTTGAGAGAAAGAAAGGTCTTGTCAGCAGGTGGGCAGCCTCCAGAAAGGGTGTATCGCTCTCCACCAACACCTGCCGGAGACCTCTCCAGACCTCCTGGGCTGAAAGAAGGGGTGGGAGTCTGAGCCAGCCCTCCTGGGGTGCAAATCCCAACTCCACTGCTTACCAGCTGCACGTGCCTTAGGGACCATTATTGAACCACTCTGTGCCTCAGTTTCCCCATTTGTGAAATGCGGGGGATAAGACTGCCTACCCTGTAGGACTGGTAAGATGAACAAATGGCAGTCTACCAGCGTACACACAGGGGAGTAGATTCACTCTGGCTCTAAGTTCCTTGGCCTTACCCCACCGACCTTCCTGATTTCCATTCCCCTTGAGCCTGGCGTGGACTCGGATCTGTTAACCAATAAAATGAGGCAGAGTGGTGCTGTGCCAGTTCCAGGCAAAACCCTTAAGAAGGGTTGGCAGCTCTTAGAGCGCCTGGGTGGCTCATTCAGTTGAGCGGCCGACTCTTGATTTCAGCTTAGGTCATGATCTTGGGGTCCTGGGATCGAGCCCTGCATCAGGCTCTGCATTCAGCAGGGAGTCTGCTTGAGATTCTCTCTCCCTCTCCCTCTGCCCCTCCCCTTGCTGATGTTCTCTCTCTCTCTCTCTCTCTCAAGTAAAACTTCAAAGGGCACTTGGATGGCTCAGTGGTTGAGCATCGGCCTTTGGCTCAGGGCATGATCCCGGGGTCCACATCGGGCTCCCCACAGGGAGCCTGCTTCTCCCTCTGCCTGTGTCTCTGCCTCTCTCTGTCTCTCTCATGAATAAATAAAATCTTCTTAAAAATCAATCAATCAATCTTTAAAAAAGAAGGCAGCGGCTTGGCAGCTCCTCCCACTTTGCTTTGGGGAGCCCCGTGCAGGAGAAGTCTAGCTACTCCTCCAGGGAAGCCACGTGGGGAGGAGACGACGTGGATGGCAGGAGAGGGACCAGGGCCCAGCAGCCCCCGCAGCCCATGGACGGTGACCCCAGGAGACACGGGCAGAACCGCCAGGCGGAGCCCAGTCCCCCCATGAATCAAGGAAGAGGATAAAATCGTGTTGTCTTACGCCAAAGATCAGACTAAGAAGTGATCAGCAGACGGGAGCTCCTCTTACTCACTTTCGTATTTCCTCCCTGGCCCTCCTGTCGAGGTTTCCTCCTGCCAGCCTCTCAGCCCCCTGCCATCCTGCGATGGGGGAGCACTG
This sequence comes from Canis aureus, assembly GCF_053574225.1. Taxonomy (NCBI): domain Eukaryota; kingdom Metazoa; phylum Chordata; class Mammalia; order Carnivora; family Canidae; genus Canis; species Canis aureus. The sequence continues at coordinate 28,538,840 of NC_135621.1, read as the reverse complement.
GGCAGGGGCTGGACCCACGGAACCACACACTTTCACCGTGGGGCGAGGCCCCCCGTCCCCGTGCCTGTCATCGCCCGACCCTCGCCACTCCAAGGAGCAGTTCAGTGGACGGGCCAGAGCTCAAACTGTGGGCCAGACCCCCCGGGGTTCAAAGTTGGGCTCTCCCAGGTGTTAGTGGGGTGCTTTGGGGCAAGTCATATAAACTCTCTGTGCCTCCATTTCTGTATCGTTAAAACTGAGCCAGCAACAGCCCTGGACCTCGGGTTAGATGATAACACATGGAAACAGCCAGAAACCCTTGGCTAGCGCTTCCGTTACACCTGGAATCGTTCTAAGCTCCTTTATTCTCATAGCAGGTACAAGTATCTACATTTAACAGATAAGGAAACTGAGGCAGAGAGACTGGACCTTGAACCTAGGAGTCGGCCTCTGGAGTCCATACTTCCAACCACTGGCCTGTACATCACAGTGCTCGTGAGCCTCAGTCAAGGTTACCACTTAGGTCTCTTCCTCCTGAGCTCCCAGGTGGACATCCTGGCCATGAAAGCTCTCTCTGCCAAGCTCAAGGCCCAGCTCGCCCTGGGAGCCTGCCCTGGCCCCCTCAGCTCTTTGGGGCCAATGCTGACTTCCCACCTTACAGACATAAGCTCCCATGGGGCAGTTAGCTCATCTCTGCAAACGGGCAGTGTAAGGACGCAGGCAGGTCTCAGATCTCCCTCAAGGGAGGACACCTAGAAGGGCCCGCAGTTTGGGCTCCAGAGAAGGGGTCATCAGCAGGACCCCAGGCTGCACAAAGCCTGGGAAAGCTCAAGGTCCTCATGCAGCTCATGAGTGACAGAGCAGAGTCTCGAGCCCAGGAGGTCTGACACTGGCATCACAGAGGCCACAGGAGCAAGCCTTATTAGCCGGGCTGTGGATAGCTGCCCGCGGGACTGTCATGCAGGGCCAAATGGCTGAGCTGACGTGGCAAGCCTTTATGTAATCTACATATTAATCAGTTGACCATGCCTTCCAAAATCTGCTTGGAAAATCACATGAAGCAAAAGCACATAAAAGAACCCTATCTTAAACATAAAGAAGAATATCTGTCCTGACTAGAAATCTGTGTTAATTATTATTACTATTCCATGCTATTCGATTATTCCACGTTGTCTCATGTTAACTTTTTTTATACAATTTTTTAAAGATTTTATTTTATTTATTCATGAGAGACATACAGAGAGAGGCAGAGACACAGGCAGAGGGAGAAACAGGCTCCCTGTGGGGAGCCTGATGTGGGACTCGATCCCGGGACCCGGGGATCCTGACCCGAGTCAAAGGCAGACGCTCAACCACTGAGCCTCCCAGGCACCCATCATGTCAATTACAACAGGTCAGTTTGGAGCTGTCGAATTGTCGACCTTCCCAGGGCATCCATGCTTCAGCTCTGCTCTCAGAACAGGATGAAGAGGCTGAGACAAGCCTGCTTCTAGGATGTTCTGTTCTCTACCACCAGAAAGTTATTGAAAATCAATACATGATTTTTTTTTTCTTTTTCATGATTTTTTTTTTAATGCTCCTCTAATCATACTAACTTAATAAGTGTTGATCCTTGGGGCACCTGGCTGGCTCAGTTGGCAGAACATGAGACTCTCGATCTCAGGGTTGTGAGTTCGAGCCCCATGTTGGGTGTAGAGATCACTTAAAAATAAAATCTTAAAAAAAAATTTTTTTTAAATTCTTGATCCTTACTATAAACATTCGAGGGAGAAAAGGCAGCAGGACGGCCTAAAGAACACAGAACTAGACAGTACAAGACCTGGCTTCTGGGCTAGACTTTGCCACTGTGCCACCTTCATTAAGTCCATTAAGCTCTCTCTGCTCTAGCAGCTCTTCAATGACACTGAACCACTGACTTGTGAGGTCATCTCTCTGGATCATTCTAGCTCTAACAATGTAAAATTCTTTAAAAAAAAAAAAGAAAGAAAGAAAAGAAAAAAGAAAAGAAAAGAAAAGAAAGAAAAGAAAAGCTAGCTCTAACAAAGTAAAATTCTTAAAAAAAAAAGAAAGAAAGAAAAGAAAAAAGAAAAGAAAAGAAAAGAAAAGAAAAGAAAAGAAAAGAAAAGAAAAGAAAAGAAAAGAAAAGAAAAGAAAAGAAAAGGCAGCCCGGGTGGCTCAGTGGATCCTGGAGGCCCAGGATCGAGTCCCACATCGGGTTCCCTGCATGGAGCCTGCTTCTCCTTTTACCTGTGTCTCTGCCTCTCTCTCTGTGTGTGTCTCTCATGAATAGATAAATAAAATCTTTTAAAAAAAAAGAAAAGAAAATGACAAGGCAGGTAAGAGCCAGCGACTGCCGTCTGGGTGAGGGAAGGGCCAGGAGCAGGACTTCAGGATACCGAGACTCTATCTGTACCCCTGCCTGGGACTGGCTGTGTGACCTTGGGCAAGACCTCAGCCTCTCTGAGCCTCATGCACCTCCTCTGTAAAAAGTGGACCCGGCAATTGCATCAGATCATTTTTGGGGTCCCTTTTGACTCAGGTCAAACCACGCCCCAGAAATTGTGACTTTGTGAACTCTAAAAGAGAAAAATGGAACTCTGGTTCCAATCAGCCAACCGATGCTTGAACTCTGTCTGTCCATCACTGCTGCAGGGTTGCCCAGGCTCTACCTACACATCTTCAAGGACAGGAAGCTCACTACCACACAAGGCATATAATTCCCTCTTGGCCCCCTGGCTGATGAACAGCTTTTGGTATATGGAGTTAAAATCTCCCTCCAGTGGCTTTTCCCCCCTGGTCCTAACCCCCCTGAAGACCACAGGGAATTAGTTTGATTTCTCATTCCCAGGACGAGTTGTCAAATATCTGAAGATAATATCCATGGAGTGTCCTCTTGTCTCATGTACTTGTTCGACAAAGTAGGGGGCTTTGGTAGCAAAATGGGGTTGGGAGTTGCACTGGACAAGGTAGTCAGGGCAGACCTCTAGGAGGAGGTGACTTCTGAGCTGAGACCCAAATGAAGACAAGTAGCTTTCTGAAGAGTTGAGAGAAGTGAATTTCAGATAGAAAGCAGCTTATGCAAAGGCCCTGAGGCAGACACATATTTGGACACTTGAGGAGGTCGGGCTGGTTGGGGTGGCATAAATGAGGGGGAATGGCTGGCAGCAAGGCTGGAAGACCAATCAGGGGCTAAAGCCTTTATGTAAAGCCTCGCAGGCAGGGGAGGAATCTGGATTATTCTCAGTGAGACAGAAAGCTTCAGATGAACTTAACCAAGGGCAAGCCTGATCCAATTTCCCCCACAGCTGCCACAAGGGAAGGGAGCTGCCCAGCTAAGCAATTCAGAGACAGACCCTGGACCAGCGGTTACCTCGCAGGTCTTGGGAACTCCCCGGGGTTCGGGTCACGGGTCGAGCAGCCACCACTGTCTCACACTTGCATGCCAGGTGGTCCTCCAGGGTCACCGTGGCCTTCTTAAAGGTTGGCTTCTTCCGTACAATCTCGATTTTTCTCACCTGGAGGACAGAACCATCCAAGTGCCTCTGTAAGACCACACAAGCAGGGGCTGAGGGAGCCCGCCCGCCTGCTCTTCCCACCCCAGTGTCCCCTGCAGGGCTCTTTCCTCGAAAGCCGGGAGTGGACAGCGACATTGGCCTAAACAATGGCAGGACCTTGCCCTCTGCCCTTCTCGTAGCTTTTCCATCAAAACAAGCCCTCCCGACCTGGCCTCCAGCTTGGCCGCAGCCCCCTCGGAGCTCCCAGAGAGGGAGAAAGGCATTTCCGGGTTGTGCGTAGGGCCTGTGGTGTCCTCATTCCCGGAGCGCCAGCCAAGGTCAGGGACTATGGCAGAGGCGGGAGATGGTTGTCTAGAAGGAAGTGGGGGGAGGCTTTATCCAGGAGGGAGGCGGGAAGGGGGAGGTCAGCTGTCAGGTGTCCATCCACAGAGCTGGAAGCGCAGGGGACAGGAGATACCATGACAGTGGGTGGTGCAGGAGAGAGTGACACTTGTGATCTTGGGCACCGGGCCCAGGCCTGGGATGGAGGTGGTGGGCACGGGGCAAAGCCACAGCTGACCTCAGGGAGGGGAGTGTGGCAAAACAGGTGGAGCTGTTGGCAAGAGTGGGGCTCACCAGCCAGGGCTGAGCCCTAGGTGAGCTCGCTGCCCAGCAGCTCTGCCCCGCCTGAGTCAGTGTGGAGGCGAGGCTGACCCAAGGGGCTTTTCCACATGAATCAGAAGGCAGCTGAGGCTTCTCTGGCCCGGCCTGGCCCAGCATGAGACCCAGAGCTCCCCAGGGCCGCCTCTATTCTAGAATGTGCCTTGAGTCAGAGTGCATACCCGATGCTTCCAGAAAGCAGGCAGGATTCAGCTTTCTGACCCGCGCTGGGGGCTTCCCCAGCATTTGCTGTGCCTGTTGCCTGGAGGGTCTCTGCACCCTCCTCGTTAAGGACACAGCAAGGCTTCTGAACAGGTTTGGAGGAAAACCAAGCAGCCCAGAACATTCTGAGTGTCTGATAAATGCTTGCAGACAGCTCTCTTCAAGGAATATTTGGGGATTTTATCCCTGAGAAAGGAGACAGCACCCTTCACATAATGTCCTACACCCCACCCTGCCAGGCGTTGGGGGAGGGGGGTTGCCTGCGGCTTCTGGGTACAGCAGCCTGGGTGGCCTGGAGGGCTCACAGGTGGCCTCGGCACACCTGTCCCAAGAGCCGCCTGCCGCGGCCCTACCTGGACAGAGCCCCCCCCCCAAGGCATGCCTCTCCGCCCCTATGGAGGCTGGAGCCCCCCACCCCCAGACCCCCTCACCGCAGCCCCCAGCCAGGGCCAGCGGGCCGGCGGCGCCCTGCGCACCTGAACGGGCCGCAGCTGCACCTGCGTGGGCCGGCACTGCACGTTGCGGTTGTTGCAGCAGCCGGAGCAGCGCTGCACCTCCACGCACGGCGGCCACACCAGGAAGTTGGCGTTGGTGCGGTCTATGAGGCGCCGTGAGATCTCGAACACCTCGGTGCGGGTCTTGCACTCAGCGATCATGGCCGGCTCGGCGACCGTCGGGGACCCTGAAGGAAGAGGGGGACCATGGTCGGGAGGGTCCGCCCAGCGGGACACCTCGGGGACTGCTCTCCCCCAGAAATGCCCAGCGGGGTCCCACTTCCTTCAACCCCCACCACTCCCCCCACCCCGGGTGGGGGGCGATGGCGCACCCTGGCTGTTATCAGCTGTGGGATTGGGATGGCTTGCTGAGGTGCCCTCAGCCTCAGTTTCCCCATGAGATCTACACCCCAGAACTGCTGCAAGGATAGAGTGAGGTCATTCAGGGAGTGCTGGCCTGGCACGAATGTCCGTGTTCTTCGGCCAGCCCTCAAGTTCATTCTGTGATCTCACACATCTGTGCCCTTGCCTGGCTCCTGGCTCCCGCTCGCTTATTATTTTGTAACCACTCTCATGTTGCCCTTTTACACTGTAATCTATTCTTACATCCTTGCTTCTTTCAAAGTCTGTCTCCCCATCTGTGGCACGGGGATGACAGCGCCCATACTGCACTTGAAGGTGGAAGGAGTGATGTGAGCAGCAGACAGCAAGTGTCCGGTCCAGGCTGGGGCTCTGCAGTCATTCCCATACAGAAACACTGAGGCTTGACTCGCTGCCCAAATTTGGAGTGAGGACCTGAACTCAGACCACCAACTCCTATCTGAATGTTCCCCTAGCCACTATCGACAGTGTTTGGGGACTACAGCTGGGCAGAGAGGAGGAGGAGGGGCTTAGGGCAGTCACTGGCCTCCCCTGGGAGGGCTTCTATGGGACCTAGGCAGGTGCCAAGCTTTGCCTGCTGTCCCAGGCTGCAGCCCTAAGCCATAGAAGAGACACACAGCCCATGAGGATGGCACTGGGTTCAAGTGAGAAGAGCTGCCGGGATCCCAGCCCTATCCCTTGCTCGCTGTGTGACTCTGGCCATGGCTTTACCCTCTCTGGGCCCCAGTTTCCAACTCTATAAAATGGGGTCAGTAATATTTATCTCTAGGGTTGAAGGAATGAACAAATGAGTTTAAAAACGCTGTATTTAGGAAACTGTTGGGTGATGGGGCATGATGACTCAACTCCTCCAGTTCTGCTGTTCTACATGGTTCAACTCAGTCCTCGGGGTGTGATGAATGGGGCAGCCCAGAGCCTTGGGCTGGCTGCACACCCCAGTTCTTCTTGTCCGGCTCCCACTGTGGAGGGGTCAACCATTCTCATCTGCAGCCTCACCTAGGCTCCTTCTCCCTCGGGATAAACTCTCCAGCTCGTCTCCAGAATGGGATCGGGTCAAATTCAGGTCCAACTCGGCCCCGTCTTCGTCTGCAGGAGAAGGCACAGTCAGATGCATTCTGATAACCACTGGCTGATCTGACTGTGGAGTGGGGGCTCCAAGGGGGATATGGGGCAGGCAGGAAGGTGGCCTCTCACCCCTCACTGGTACTCTACTCCAAAGAACAGCTCCCAGTAAACCTGAGGGTCCTAGCTCCATCCCCAGAGTGGCCATGGGGCTCAGGGGGTGGTGGGGCACTGACTGCATCCCTGGCGAGGGGGCCTTCAGCCCCACTCGGGGCTCTTCAGCCACATTTTTGGACAGAACCCATGTCAAAGGAGTTAAAAATAACCCTTCCCTTTTGCTACTGTAAGCGAACCTCCTCAGCCTCCAGGGCAGGGCAAGGACCCAGAGCTCGGAAGGCCAGTTTCCAGTGCCCCTCCGCCCAGCGTTCCCATAGGAAGTGCTGAATGGAGAAATTCCCAGAATCCCCGGGGGGACCAGCATGCCCTGGACACAGCCCTTCTGGAGCCCCGGACAATGGCCCAGCTGAGGCAGAGGGAGGAGGGAAGGAGAGCAGTGGGGGTGGGGAGCCAGTCTGCTGGGATGGGGGTGCCAGTACCTCAAGGCCTTGCAGGCCCAGGTCTTGCTCTAGCTCCCAGTGTCTCATTGGGTTTGCCTCTCCCCTCTAACCTCTGACCTGGTGTCTGCCCTAAACTGTCCGTTTCTCCCTCAGGTCATAGACTATAGCTCCTTTCCACAGCCTGGGAGGTCCTCATCTTGGTGGCATCGGTGCCCCTTGGAGCCATCCATCCCTCTCTGGTGGTGGCCACCACTGCCATGGGAGGTGTCTCCCCTTCCCCCTGGCCCTGCCAACCACAAAGCTCCCCCTCCTCTGTGTGGGCTCCCAGGGGTCCTATTTGGAGGAGCCGGTCCTACAACTGGTGCATTTCCATCCAGCCTACTGCTCCTGCGTCAGCCTGTCTGTCTGTCCCTCTCGCTCCCTTCCTTTCTCCCTGCCATCTCTGGAATGTCCCTGGTGGAGAGGAGATGGGGGAAAAGATGTGCTTTGTGGAAAGGTTAAGTTGATTAGGAAAAAATAGCCACATGGTTGCCTCGAAACAGGCCCGCTATTGAGAACCTCTGTCCCCAATCCCGACCCCCAGCCGGGGTGTGTAGGGGCTGTCCGAGGGTGGGGGCCTAGGGCCTTGGAAAGAAACTGCAGAAAGGCTAAATTTGGAAGTTGCCCCATTGTGTTGGCCAGGGCTGGCCAGTCGGGCATGGGGTGGGGGGTGTGGGAGACGTCGGGTGGGGGGCCCAGCGAACAATAGGTGGGCCCAGCTGGGGCCCCCTCCTGCCTGCCTCGCCAGCCCCCGGCACAGGCGGGTTTGAAAGGGCCCGGGAATGCTTTTGAGAGGGAGCCAGGGGCCCAACGGGGAGAGGAAACAAAGACAGGAAACACTGTCCCCCGTAGATAGGAGTCTGGGCAAGGATTACAAAGTGACAAAGAGACAAAACCCTAGAGGGAAGGGGAGCTGGGGGTGCAGGGGGGTTGCTGACCAGGGCTCTAGGGAACAGGCCAGAGGTTAGAATAGAATGGAATTTGCTCTGAAGACAGCGTTTATAAATACATTCCCGACCCAGCCCGCCAGCCCTGCCACGTGTGTGCCACCAAGCACGTGCCCATTCGCTGAGTGCACTCTTGGGCTAGGGCAGGGCTGCCCGCTGGTCTGGGCCAGGTGTCCCCAGGAGACCTTACAGACTGGGCCCTCGGCCAGAGAGGCAGGGAGATGGCTCCTTCGGCACCACCCCCCTGGCTGAGTCCACACCTGGATCCACATGTGGCATATGCCCTGGGCACCTTTTCCCTGCCCTCCTTCTCCTGGCACCCCACCCCGTGCACCTAGCCAGAGCCACATGTGGGTGCTTCTCCTGCCACACCCCACATCCCAGGTACCAACCCGTCCACCTTCTCGGCCCTGCCCCGCATAGGTGTGGCCGAGCCCTCCCAGGACAGTCACAGGCCTCTAGTTTTCTGAAAGTCGAGGAAGGGAGGATGCCCCTCGCCCTGCCCCTCCCAGTTCCCCAGGACTCAGTGGAGGCCTAGAGCAATGATCAAGGGTTCCATTTACCTACGGAGGCTCCGTGCAGCAGGCGCTGGAGGTCATCAAAGGAGCGGATCGAGTGGTCGCTCAGCATCTCGTAGAGCTCCTCGGGAATGGGGTCCCCCTGCCAGGCAGACACCGTGGGGCCAGGTGAGCTGGGGTTGAGGGTTTTCCAGCCATGGCCCTCTTCATCGCCACACACATACCCTCCCATGGAAAACCCCCCACAGGGGGGGGCCTCTCGGCTGTGGGCAAATGCACAGTCATGCTGGGGGCACAGGCAGGGACCAGATTCCAGGCCAGATGACCAAAAGCACAAAGTTCTGGGAGCCAGAACCTGCTGGAGCCTCTAAGACCCAGCTCAGATGCCCAACCCCACCCCCAATCAAGAGCCCTGCTCTGAGAAGGATTGGGTTATATACCTCTGTCTCCCACATCACACCACAGGTTCCAGAAGACTCCAACCACCTTTCTGCTTTTCCTCCCCACCCGACAGCCAATGATAGCCAGCATTTGTCACTGGAGACTTATTGTTCCCATTTTACAGATTAGAAAACAGAGTCCTCCAGCCAATGATCAGCAGAACCTACATTCAAAGCCAAGGCTTTCTGATGTTAGAGCCTGTGCTCCCAGCTCCCTGGATACATGAGGTGTTTCCTAAATGCTGGAGGTGCTGCCCAGTCTCAGGGGCTCCAGGTACTAATGAATCTATTTAGTCTCTTGCTCAAAAGAGAAGGGAATCCTCAGATACAGACATGAAACCTGAAAGCTTACCCATGCCCCATGCCCAACCAAACCCTATTTTTAGAGCCCCTCTGGCCTGTTACCAAAAACACTTGAAACTTAATAAGTGCTTTAACAGGCCCCACTCGGAGCCCAGCTTCCTCCAGGGAAACCACAGGCCTCACAATGACATGAGAGCAGCCCAATAGGAAGGTCACGGCCATGTCCCTCATGGTCCAAGGAGACCTGAGGGGCTGATGCCAGAAGTCTTGAGAAGGAGCGCCCAATCTGGACACCCAGTGCCTCAGGACAAAGGAAATGCATGGGACGCTGCTTCATGTCCAAACTCACACCCATGCACACACACACATGTGCACATACAGACACAGGATGGCACGGTCCTGTGGAAGGAGCCCTGGGTGGGGAGTCCTGGCAGACTTGACTTATTTAACTCTGTGCCTCAGTTTCTCCATATTTGGGAGCAGGAGCTCCTGCTCTAGTCAGTTCACAGAACACTCCAAGGACTGGAGTTCTGATTGGCTTTGCATAGGCTGAGGTCCTGGCCTGACTAGGGGTGGGAGTGGGGGATGGGGTGGGGTCATCTGCCCTGTGGCCAGCCCCGGGGGACTCACTCCAAAAGCTCTGTTAGGAGCTTGGTGATGGACCAGTTTCTCACTCCCCAAACAGTTATCAGGGTGTCTAGGAACACCTCCTCCAGGGGTTTCACCATGTCCATCCGGCTCCGGCCACCCAGGCCGGCTTTGAAGCCAGGGTAGAGTGTGGGTAAGATCACTTTTAAAACCCATTCCTGGGGATCCCTGGGTGGCTCAGTGGTTTAGCGCCTGCCTTCGGCCCAGGGCGCGATCCTGGAGTCCCACATCGGGCTCCCGGTATGGAGCCTGCTTCTCCCTCTGCCTGTGTCTCTGCCTCTCTCTCTCTCTCTCTCTCTCTGTCTATCATGAATAAATAAATAAAATCTTAAAAAAAAAAAAAAGATAAAACCAATTCCTTGGGACGCCTGGGTGGCTCAGCGGTTGAGCGCCTGCCTTCAGCTCAGGGCATGATCCTGGAGTCCCAGGATCGAGTCCCACACGGGGCTCCCTGCATGGAGCCTGCTTCTCCCTCCCCTGTGTCTGCCTCTCTCTCTCTGTATCTCTAATGAATAGATAAGATAATATAAAATAAATATAATATAATATAATATAATATAATATAATATAATATAATATAATATAATATAAATAAAACGAATTCCTTGAAACCCCTGAGCTGAGTTCTTTCATTTGAATGTGGAGCTTATAATCCTGCGTGGTGTCTAGGGCTGCCGGGAGGCTCCAGGCGGGGAAGGCTGGGGCCCTAGCAGTAAGCCTGGCTGGCAGCCGGGGGCTTTCCTTCAGGGTCCATGGCTACAAAGCTGGGGAGCCAGGGCTACATGAGAAGGCCATCAGCTCAGCTACCTCTCACTCCCCTACCTCTACCGCGCTCCGCCTCCTCCTACTCTAAGAGAGAGACCTGCCTTTGGTATCTCCAAATGTGGACACAGGGCTCTACCCACAGACCGGAAGGCAGGCGGCTGGTCCCCAGTTAAGACCAAGGCAGGCTACTTCCTCTGAGGGTTTTGCCAAGCCCAGAACTGGCAGTCCAGGGAACTAAATTCTACCCTTGTACTGCTACTAACCACCCCGTGACCCCAGGCTGGTCACTGCCCCTCTCTGGTCCTGGCTCTCATCTGTGAATCAAGGGGTCAAAGACATTTGATTCAATTCTAATTCTGCCTGTGGTGGTAGGAGAAGCAGTAGAGGAAAGCCAAGGGTGAGGGCTCCCAGGCTGTCTGTATAGTAATGATTCAATTAACCCCCTACAAAAAAAATAATAAAATTTAACCCCCCAGGAGAGGGTCCAAAGGCCCAGTACCAAATGGCATATAGCGCTCATGCCAAGACCTCTTTGCCCATTGGAGAGGTGGCTGCAGCTGCCAGCCGGGGCAGAGTGGACAGACCCCAAGCAGGGCTAGTGGATGCCCCAGACCCAGCCTACCACCCAAGAGAGGCGATTTTTATGGAAACAGATCCAGACCCTCCCAGGCTGAATGCTGAAGAGCCCAGGACAGACTGGGGAGGTGGGAAAGAGCCCAAGTACACAGTAGGTGCTCAAGAAGCACTCATAAAATGCATGAAGGACTATCCCCCTTCTCACTGGGGTTCTCTCCTGTATGATTCTACCTCCTCCACCAGGAAGACCACTTGGGTTACCCCACCACCACCACCACCACCTATGCAAATTGCCTCCTAAAGAGTCCACTTCATTCCAAGCAGAGAGGCCATCCCTGCCCATGTTTCTAGTAACTTGGCCACTGGATGTCCAGAACTAAGAGCCCCCTGGATTTGATAATAATACCACAGCTAACTTTTAGTAAGTGCTGACTATGAGCCATGCACTGAGCTCAATGCTGTACTAACTACCAATCCTAAGCAGCTGGCTCTATTTACCTATATCTTCCAGATGAGGAAGCTAAAGGCTTAGAGAAGTAAGTAACGGGCTACAGGTCTCCTCGACAATAGCAGAGCCACACCCCACCCCCTTCCAGCCCACTGTGGAGCTTTCTGGAAACAGATGTCTCAGAGCATTGGTTCTCAACCAGGGGCTGGGGAGGTCCTCAGGGGACACTGGCCATGGCTGAGGCGGTCACAACTAGAGAGCGCTACTGGCATCTAGTAGGCTGTGGCCAGTGATCCTGCTAAACATCGTACCATGCACAGGACAACCCTCCACACTAAAGAATCATCTGGCCCAAGATGTCAACGGTGCAGAGGCTGAGAAGCTCGAACACAGAAAAGCAGGGAGGGGCTTCAGCTGCCAAGGAAACCTGGCCTCTCGGATTAAGGCTGTAACAACCTTAGCTTCTTTATCTTTTCAATGAGGCTGGGAACACCTGACTGGTGTTACTGGGAGGCATAATTGCACCTCGCAGAGCAGCCAGCAAATAACGGGTACTTAATGAGCTGTCACTGTGGCCAATTCAGTCCTTCGGGTGGCTCCTTTGAGGGCAGCAGCGAGCAGCACACATGCCCACGGCCAGCAGTGCAGGGCAGTTTTGAGGAAGACAATTGGTGGGCGGAGAGCTGCCTGCCCTGGGAGAGTATGCGGCTTTGCATTATCCCCTGTGCTGGGCCCCAGGAAATGGCACCCTAGCCCCCACTGGCACTGCCCGGGGCCGTGTGGGCTGGCGGGTCCCTTCCGGGGCTGGGGGTGGGTGAGGGATAGGGAGATTCAGCCTGCGGTCAGCTCCAGGATGCAGTGCCCTAGGGGAGACTCACATGGGCACCTGCTCCTCGGGGTCAGAGGCCCCTCCTGGTGTGGGAGGGTGAGCAGCCCGGAGCCCGGGTTTTGTGGGCACAGGTTCTAGAACCCTCCTTAGGTGCACAGGGAAAAAGCCACGGCATCCTCATGCAGCTGCCCCAGATCTCAGGCCTGGGGTTCCTGACAGGGCAAGGGCGTGGTGAGAAGGCAGCTGGGGCACAGCCAGCCGTGGGAGCCAAGGCAAACAGCCGCCTCCCCACCCTGCCCCACCCCCAGCGCCAGCTGCAGAAGGTAGGAAGGGCACGAGCTAGCGTGAGGCCAGGTGAATTACCTGCTCCCAGCCAGGCTGGCAGATCAAAGGGGCTTGGACCCCACCCTCCCCCAGGGCCCCAGCTGCACACACAGATATGCTCCCCAGCCGGCCTGCCGTTCCGCTGAGGGAGATGACACAGGCTCAGCCCAAGCAACCAGGGGCGTTGTCTGTGGCTGGCGGAGGGAGAAGCCGACAAGGCCTTGGAGCGCCTGCCTGCCTGACAGTCTCAGGCCTGATTTAGATTCGATGCCAAAGCCAAGCCCTTTGAAGAAACCTTCTCTGGGCAGACCACAGAAGCCATTTAGAACCAGACTTTCCCACCTAGCATTTCCCTTCCCAATTGCTCCTGGGCCCTCCCGCCCCGCCTGAATGTTAGCCCAGCCCCACACTGGGTTGGCCACCTCTCTCTGGAGCAGAAAAACTGTTAAGGCTGGAAGAGGGGCCAGGGCAGCCCATCACAGTCACTGTCCCCCACTACCACCACCCCGATCCTACCCCCCACATCCCCGGCCGGCCCAACTCCCAGCACTGTGGTGGGGTGCAGCGGGAATCTGCATTTTCCAGAGAGGCTGGGGAATTCTGCTGTTAGAGAACTCTGAGCTAATCCGATCGTCACATGGGGGGGCGGGGGGGGGGGCAGAAACAGAGGCCCAGCTCAATATACACAGAATCTTTGCAGTCTGATTTTCCTTCTGTTTCTTCCTCTGTCCTGTCCAATCTTGGCAGCCCAAGTCCCAAGATGTGGGAAAGAAAGACAGACTTGTCTCTCAAGATGGGGGGGAAGGGCTCAAATGAGAATGCCTGCCTGACGGCAGAGGAGCCTGGCTGCATTGCCCTGAGGGTGAGGACTACTCGAGGACACGTTTATAAAGCACTTAGCAAGCGCTAGACGGATGTCTGGTCCTTCTTTGCCACCACCCACACCACCCAACCCCCATATCCACTGTCCTTTCCCAAATATTTATAGATTATCCACCTTGGACCAGACAATGCTCTAAGAGGGAGACAGTGATGACCAAGACAAACTCTCTAGTGGAGTTTAGACTAGTGAGGGAAACCGGACAATAAATAAACCAGAAAATGGAAGAGCTGTCCTAGAGGAGACATGGGGGCAGGGGGAGGTGGGAGGAGAGACTGAGAGGGACCCAGGAAGCCCAGGGCAAACACCTCTCTACCACTCTTGCTGAATCAATCTCCCCTCAACTCTTCTAGGTTTTGTACCAGAGCCTGTAAATTCTGTTGGGTCCTAAACTTGCAGACGCTTCTAGGGCTGGGGGAACCCAGCAAGTCGGCCCCCCACCACCTAAGGCCATTAACAAACCAGAAAGAAGCTGGATGGTAAAGGGCTGCCAGGCCCCCTTCACTCCTTCCCGGCAGAAGGGTGCTGAGGCGGGAGGCATCACATGACAGTGGGAGTTACCCTCCCCGGAAGCCAGCTCAGCTGATGGAGATGGGACCTCCTAGGCCTGGCGGACCCACTGCTGGGCTCCCCATCAGAGCTCCCACCCCTCCCTCCCAGCTGCTAAGGCCTCTACCTGAGGCTGATGCCAGAGACAAGGCCAGCTCCAAGGCCATGACCAGCAGCAAGCTCTCCTGGAGTCTTCCTTCCTCGACTGACCCCCATGTGGATGGGTTTCCCCTTTATGTCTCCTCCCCCACCCTCCCCAGAGCCTCATGAGAGCATGAGACAGACATAGGCTTAGCATGAAAAGTGCTTCTTTCAGAAAGTGCAAAGCACCACACAATTGTGGGTTCCCGAGGGCCTTGTGTTCCAGGACCCTGTGATTACAGTAAGGAGAGAGGCACCGGCTTCTGTGCCATAGCGTGCCCCCAAACACACATACCCATGGAGTTGTGGGGAAGGAGGAGGAGGTGCTGGAGGAAGGCGGAAATGGGGAGGACAAGCCCCGGAGAGCCTCACCCAGCTGTCACCCAGCCTCTCCAGAACATGCTGGTAGCAGCAAGGAGGAGGCTGAACAGCCAGGTGGGAGCCCCCTCAGCGGCGTGGGTCCTCCAGTCTTGGAGGCTCAAAGAAGGGCCGATTGGAGGGAGAAATGCTCTGGACCGCAGCGCCCCCCAGGCGCATCAACACTATTTTCCGCCTCCTGGGGGTGGTCGGCAAAAAAGCAATTTCAGAGGGTTGTTTACTGTTTGAGGGGAGGCAAGCTGACCCGAGCAAGCAAAAAACAGTGGGTGCTGCGACGCGGGGATCTGATGGGAGGGTCCCTGTTTGCCCTCCCTCCTAGGGCCCAGCAAGGAACCGCGGCCACTACGCGGGTGACGGTGACGAGGCTCCAGGACCCACGGTGCGCCCACCTGTTGCGCGGGGGTGGGCCCCCGGGGCTGGGTGTAGAGGAGCCGTGCGTGCCTGTGTGCGTGCGTGGGTGTGCGCGCACGTGTGTTCAGGCCGCGTGTTCGGGGACCAGGCGTACGTGTGTGTGCGGTGCGCGCGCGTGTGCCCCGCGTGTGCACGGGCGTGGCGGCGGCGGGCGCGCGACCCGGCCGCGGTAGTGCGTGCCCGTCGCTCTGCGCGCCCGCCCGCCGGAGCGCAGCATCGCCTCCGGCCAAGAGTGTGCATGCGTGGGGTGAGTGAGCGAGTCCGGGGGCCGGGCGGGGTGGGCTGCGGAGAGCAGCGGCGGGGGCGCCGCCGTTCCCAGGACGCCCTGGCACCGGGCCCGGCCCCCAGGCCCCGCGGCGAGGCGAGGCGAGGCGCGGCGCGACGAGGCGGCAGCTGGGGCCGGCCGGCGCCCCCCTCCCCAACAGCTGGCCGCGGCCGGGGGCTGCAGACCGGAGAGGAGGGGGCGTCGGGAGGGGCCTGCAGGCTGCCGGGCCGAGCCCTGCGGCCTCCCTCCCGGGTGCGGACCGCGGGGGGTTGGCCGCGGAAGGGCGGGGCCCCAGGGCGGGCGGCCGGCGGCCCTCGAGGAGCCCCGAGAACAAAAGGAGACGGCGACGGCTCCTCTGTGGTCAAAACAACCTGCGCTGGCGGCGGCCCAAGGTCTGGCCGCGGCCGCGGAGCCCTTCACCTTAACCCCTTCGCCGCCGCCGCCGCCGCCGCCTTCCTGCGCCTCGTTAGACGCCAGGAGGGGCCGGCCCTCCTCGGGCGCCGGCGAGGTGCGGGCTCCGGCCGCGGCCGAGCGGAGGCGGGACGGGACCCAGGCTCGCCGCGCTCCCCGCCGCCCTCCCTCCCCTCCACCTCGCGCTTCCTCCCTGCCCCGCCCCCTTTCCCACCTGGATTCCGGGTGGACTTGCCAACTCACTGCTACGTGTGGCTGGGAGGGGTGGGGGCACCGATCCGACCTGATAGCTCCCGCAGACGTTTCTACACCCCACCTGCCTTGCAGCTACGCTTTTACAGGCGCGCTCCGCACCCTGCAAGCGGGGGAGAGAGGCGCTCCCTCTCGCAGGGCGCGGGCGCAGGTTTGGCGGGGCCTGGGGCACACACCGCCCCGAGGGCTGGATTCCTTAAAAGCCGCACTCCTCCCCAATTCCCGAGTGCCCCAAACCTCTCCCCACCTCGATCGCTCGCCCGCCCGCGCTCTCGGCACCCACCGCCCCCAAGACGCAAGCTGCTGCCGGACTGCGCTCTAGGGCCGGGCATGCCCTGCGCTGGCCCGAGGGCGCCCGTCCCGACCCGGAGCCCCAGCCGGGGTGGGGAGGAAACCCCCCGCCGAAGGGTGGCGTGGCTGCCACCGGTGCGCGAGCGCGCACCTCCCGCGCAAGCCGGGTCCTGGACAGAACCTAAGCTGGAACCAAAGTGGGCTCGGAGAACGCGCAGCCTTTTGCGCCCTCGGCACCACCCCCACCCTCTCTCCCTCGGGGCTCCTGAGGGGTGGGGGACGGGGCCACACACACCCTCCCCCGACGCCGAAAGGGCCAGAGATCCAGGATCGGCCCTGGGAAAGAAAGCTACCCCCGCCCCCTCCCCGCACAGCCCGGCACCTCCCGGACCTCGCGTCCCAGCCCTCGGAGGTCACCTAGCGCCCGGCGCTAGGCCCGTGGGCTGCAAGGGTCCAAAGTTCACTGCAGGGAGGGGAGGGGGTGGCGGGGGGGGGGGAGGGGGAGGTAATGAATGAAGCCGACCAGCCCCGGCCGCCGTCGCAACTCACCTCGGCGCTGACCAGACGCAGGTAGCAGCAGAGAGACAGGAAGAGCGCCCAGCAGCGATTCATGCCGACTCCGGGCCCGGCCCCGCGGGGCCCCGGACGCGTGGACCGAGCGCGCCGCCCCCGCGGCCAGGGTGGGGGGCGGGGGCTGGGGAGGGAGGTGGGCTCGGCTCGGGTCTGCGGCGCTCAGGCGCTCAGGCCGCTGCAGCCGCCGCCGCGGCTCACCCGCATGGCCCCCGGGCGCCGCCGCCCCCGGCCCCGGCTCCGTCGTTGAGGGGCTGGGGAGGGCCTGAGCGCGGGACCAGGGTCCGAGGCCGCTACCTGGGCGGATCCCGAGCCCGAGCGAGCATCCACGGCCAGGGGTCTGCGTCGCGAACCAGCCGAGGCGTCTAGCCGTGTGGGGGCGCCCAGGGGACTCCAACCTCCAAGAGGAAAAAGAACACGGCAGTCGATGGTTCGTCTTCACTCGCCGACTAGAGGCGTTTTCCTCTGCCCGCCGGCTTAGCTTTTTTGCAACATTTTCTGGAAAGGCCCCCGAAGTCGGAAAGTGCAGAGCTGGGCACCTCAAGGCCAAAGTCTCCCCAAAAAAACTTTTTCCAAAGTTGGCTTTGCAGCGGCGGCCCGAGTCCCCGGGCGGGGAGAGGTGCAAACTCCCGCCCGGGCCGGGTGGGGGGGCCGGAGCGTGTGCGCCTTGGCGCGGGGCCCGGGCGGCGGGCACGGCTGCTCCGCGCTCGCGGCGTGCCCGCTGCGCGCAGTGCCGGGCGCGGCAGACAGGTGGACGCGGCGCGAGTCCGTCGGTCCGTCAGTCCGCGCGCTCGGCGCTCCGGGCGTCCTCTGCGGGCTGTGAGCTGCGGCTGCTCCGGCTTCTCTTTGCAACGAGGCTGGAGGGTGGGCCTTTTTTTTTTCCTTTCCCTTTTTTGCGCGTGTGTGTCTGTGTGTGTGCGCAAAATATCTCTATCTCGGGAATGAAAGATGGGCGCTGGCGGCCGGAGGGGAGCCCTCAGGGAGGCAGCGGGGGAGGCTGCGGGTGCGCGGGGAGACAGGCGGGCTGCTCCCGGCGGCAGGAGAAGTTGCCACCCTTTCAGCTGTTCCGGCCTTTATAAAGGAGAAGGGAGAGCGCTAGAGGTGGGTGGAGACTGCCTTTCCTCTTCTGGCCGGGAGTCAGCACCGGGAAGGGGGGGGGGGAGCTCCGGGAGGGCCTGAGGCGGGGGCGGGGCGCGCAGGGGTCTCTAAGAGCCCGGCAGCACCCCCAGTCCAGGATCTGGCCCTGGGGAGGGGAGAACTAGGGGCGACCTAGCGCCCCGCCCCTTAGCACAGTGACCGTGGCCTGATTTCTAGCCCACGTGGTTGGGGAGTTGTCTCCAGGGCCACCGCCAGGAGTCCAAGCCTGCAGCCCCAGGACAGCGCTTGCACCCCGACAGGGGCATGGTCTAGCTGTGAAGGACTCAGGCTGGGCAGCTTGGATCCCATCCTGCCCTGGTGCTGAGGAGCTGGGTCACCTTGGCCAAGTCACTTCCTTTCTGTGCTCTTCCATCCAGCCTCAAAGCAGGATAGGGTTCTTGGGAGGACCTAAAAGGGCGGGAAAGGGCAGACAGCACCCAGCCACAAGGAGACCACACAGACCCCTGCCGCCAGTACCATTCAGCAGAAAAGCGGGGTTTATGTCTCCGCCTCCTAGCTGGTTGCCTGGCACACAACAGGCACTGCCAGCATTGGCTGAATTTGAATTTGTTGAACTGCAAAGTCACACAAACCCCCTCAACCCTGCAGCATCCTTGCAGGGCCGCCATCACAATCCTACAGTCATCCTGATGTTTACTACCTACCTCAGCCCCCGGGTTTGAGGCCCGGCCCCCCACACACACACCCAGGCCAGCATTCACACAGTTAACGCCTTCCACCCCCAGCTCCGACAGCGGCTGCGGCCCCTGCCTTCCGCAGCCAGTCACACGGTCACAGTCACAGAGTCACACGCATGCCCGCCCAGCCCAGCACCCACCACGGGACCCGCAGGCTCACTGCATCGCCTGGCTTCTGGCTGTAGGACACCTTTATCTGGTCCCCTTGTACTGTCTGTGTCTTCTGCCCTTGGTACCCAGACATAACCTCTGGGGTGCCAGCTTGCTCCTCATGCCTCAGTCACTGAGACAGGGACAGCGGCTGTCTCTTCATAAGCCATCTTCTTGGACCTGAGCAAAGGTGGCGCAGAGGAGGGGGGACTTCCCAGGTGGGCCTCTTTACAAGCAGCCTCGAGTACCCACCTGTACCCATTACTGCCCAGGCAGCATGGCACAGTGGCCACAAGGCAGGCTGCGGGCAGGTCACCTTGGTTCAGATCCTGGTGTGGCCACTTGCTGGTCAGGTGTCTCTGGGAAGCCTAACCTCTCCAGACCTTGGTTTCCACCCCTATAAACTAGAAATAAGTCTATAACTGGAGGGAGGGAAGGATTTCAAAGAGGCCTGGGAATGTCTTAATGGTGATGGGAATGTTGGTCAGTGTGGCTGGTGATGATGAGTTCCCTGGGTATGTACATATATCAAAACTGACCCATGTATTTTATTGTACCTCATTACGGTTGTAGAATTGGTAACTACCTCAGAGAGTGGTCTAGAGGCTCAGATGAGATAATCCATCTGGAAGGACTGCACAGGATGCCTGGCACATGGAGCGCGTCATCCCTTCAACACAGGGTTTGAGTGTTCCCCAGCAGCTACGTGCTATTCCGGGCCCGAGTGGACAGCACAAGGCTAATACAGGCTCCTGCCCTGGAGGAGCCCCGATCCAGAAGGACAGATGCGTAAACAGATAAATTAGGAGACAGGGTGACAAGGGAGATTGGGGGTGGGAGGGTGGGAAGGTAATCCCAAAACACAAGATTTGAAGTCTAAAGACTTAGAGATAAAAACCACAGGACACCAGGTGATGTTGACCTTGACCTTCTGTGTCCTTATCTATAAAAGAGATGAGATGACGGCTATTGAGGCAACCCTGTGTGTGTAATCAGCAGTGTTCTTCTTACTCCGCAGGTAGCCTCTCGGTGCTCCTGTGAAGTATGTTACTGCTATCTTACAAATGGGGACATTGAAGCACAGAGAGGTTAAGCAACTTGTTCAAGGTCACACAGCCGGTAAGTGGTAGAGACTGGACTGGAACCCAAGCCTTCCAGCTGTGGAGCCCGCACGCTTAAATTAACACCATGCTATGCTGCCTCTTGGCAGGTGCTGACTGATTGACGATGATAATTATGACACATTTTACACTTGTGAGCATCAAACACAACATATGTAAAAGTGCTTTGCCAACTGAAAGTGCTGTACGGACATGAGTTCTGACTTACACACAAAGTGTTGTGGGAGCACAAAGGAGGGAACACACAGCTCAGCCTCCGGGGAGGGAGGCAAAGGGGAGGGAGGCTACTAGGAGCAGCATCATTGAGCACCCACCCATCCTTACTGCAGCCCCGAGGTGGAAATGTAATATAGGAGACCCAGAGCTGGGGTTCTGGGACCTACCAGGCTGCTAAGTGGGATAGACACAAATCATTACAGTCCAGAGGTCTTTGTGCACTGCTTGGAAATGGCAAGATGGGGACAGAAGAGGCAGATGGAACCACAGGGCTCCCAGCCTGAATGCCATGCTAAAGAGACACCCCCCCCCCCCCGTACCCTCTCCTTGTAGACACCATGCCAATGTGGGGGGGTCTTTCTATACGAGCAGTTCTCTAAAGAACACCTCCTTCTTTTCTTCCTAAGACTTAGCACCTCCTCCAGGAAGCCCCCTGGGCTTGGTACTTGCTCTGGGTTTCCACAGCAAGTGGAAACTTGTGTTTCCCTCGTGTTGTCATTGCCCGTTTATCAGTCTAGCACTAGACTGAGATCCAGGTGAACAAGGGCCTGATTCTAGCTCCCAGCAGTTGCTCAATAAATGTCTGCTAGAGGAATGAATAAATGAGTAAATATCTTGCCTATTTCTTCCTCTGAGTCCCGGCCTTTTGCCTTTCGGTGCAAAGATGCCAGGCTCTGCCTCAGGGGTGAAAGGGGTTGGGGAGGGGCTTGTAACAGGAGCCTCTGAACCCAGATGCACAGAGGCACCTCACAGACTTGGAAAGACCCCGGCCCATCTTTGACCCTGGGACCCTTAGGAACCAGGCTTTCCAGTAGGTCTGGGAGCTGGTCCTGTGGGCTGGGGGCCACACCCCATGACTCTCACTCCCCACCCCCTTGATAAAGTCTGAACGCAGCAGAAAGCCAAGTGGCCACAGCCCTCAGCTAATTGCTGAGGGGCCTGCCCAAGGCCAGGGCTTTTTGGACTGTGTGTCTAGAGCAGTCTAAGCTGTCCTCCATCAAAAAGATCTCATACCCTGGGAGTGGGGGCTCAGGGCCAAGGAAGGAGTTGGCTTCCATCCCGGGGACAGACTTGGGCCCTCCAGTGCAGAGTGGGTATCCCTGCTCTCCTAAGAGAGCCCTAGCAGCACCCGTGCCAGGCAAGCCTGCTTTCCCCAGCTTGATGGCCAGAGGAAGTCAGGCTCCAAATTGGGGACAGTCCAAGGCCAAGCGACAAATGGCCTGGGGCCCCAGCCCCAGGCTGTAGGATGGCAAAGTACATATCTGCCCCCACACGGGTAGCTTAGGTCAGCTGGCCCAGGGCCCCTCACTGCCCTGCCCCCGCTGCCCCGGCCTCGAGGCCTGGGCCTGTGTCACCCTCACCCAGGGAGGGAGGTATTGTAACATTGGTGCTCCTTTGGTGGTTGAGGAACTGGAGGTTTGCGGGGTGAGGGGGTGGGGTGGGGGTGGGTCAGGGGACGAGGCTTCCCAGCAAAGACTGCCTGGGGTTCAAGGCCTGCTCTACCATTTACTAGCTCGTGACCTTGAGCGTCACCTTTCTGAGCCTCGGTTTTCTCATCTATAAAATGTGGATAACAAGAGTGATCACCCCAGGGAGTTAACACATCCTCAGCGTCGAAAGCTTGGCTTGGTTGCGGGGCTGAGCGATATAATCGCTCCAGCTGCAGGCGTTTGCGCACGCGCACACACCCACCTGTGCGCTCAGGAGACAGGCCTGGGGGAGGAGCATCCCCAGGCTGCGAAGGCTACAGGCACATCACCTGGAAGGGAGCGGTGGTCGCCACACAGAGCCCCCACCGCTCCTGTTGGAGACGCCCACACACTGGTGAGGCTGTGCCGCTGTGGCTGTGAGTACCGGGAAGGCAGGAGAGACCCCAGGAAGGCAGACAGACAGACAGACAGACACCCAGGCCTGGGGCAGGCTGGGGGAGCCTACTGCGCGGCCTCTGCAGCTTTGGGCCTCGTGTCCTGCGTACAAAGGCAAGGGAAGCTCAGTGTTTGTTTTCCTGGGGCTGAGCAATGCATTTTTAGCTTTTCTAGTCTCCAGACAAGGAAGAGGATGTTTGGACGGGACAGCTCAGATCTACCTGTCCTGGAAGCTGGCTGGAAATGGAGCAGAGCCCCCGCCCCCACCCCCAAACGGGCTGGGAGGTGACCCGTCCCCAGAGCTGGTGCTGGTCGGCTTTCCCTAGAGAAGTTTCATCCTTACTGCACCCTTGGCTGCTCCCAGGCTGGGCCCCTGGTAACCGGGACACCTCCCCTACAGAGCCTTCGTGGGGGGCCAAGCACTCTGCCTGAGGAAAGGGTAGCAATCTCACCACTCCACCACCAAAGGAGCAAGGCCACCTCCTGCGGGGCTGGGGCTCTTCCCTTGTTCATACCTGGGGGCGGGGCATTGAGACTCCGAGAAGGATACTTGCTTGCCCAGCATCACCCAGCGAGGAAGCGGGTGTGTCAAGATTTGAATCCAGAGCCTTGATGCCAAAGCCCCCACTTTTGCCATCTCCCCATTACATGATGACTCCCTGTGTGGCCTGGATCGGAGTTGCCCAGTGTTTCATGTCACTTTCCATGCAGAAAATTAAAGTGGGCTGCATGGAGGAGGCTGGGCAGGGCTGGAGGCGGTGGGCCCCCAAGACCTGTCCACCTCCTCAGGGCGGTAGTGGGGCGGGTCATCTGCAGCCCTGTAGGTGGGAGCTTGTGTACTAGATCTGGGTTAGCGGGCCCTTTCCAAATCAGGGAGTCCTTGCTGCTGTGCTCTGAAGATTCACCTGGGATAGGGCAGGAGGGAGAAAGGGGTGGGCAGGCGGCAGGCAGCCCCTCCTGGTGGGGGTACAGCAGCACCAGGCCCTCACCAGCTCTCCGGAGGAGGATATTCGTGACTGCAGGAAACATGATTTGTCCGTCAGAAGGGTGGGAAGCTAACCACAGTGATAAAGCCACAGATTTGTCCTCAATGTTCCTGAGAGACATGAGCCCAGGCCTTCAGGTATATTCACCCAGTTAGGCCTCACAACCAGCCTATGAGAGAGGAGCTATGTCAACCCCATTTTACAGATGGGAAAACCGAGGCCTGGAGCGGCTTTGGCACTGTCAAGGATGAGTGAGGGCAGAGCTGGAGTTTGAAACTGGGCAGCCTGGTGCTGGCATCACTCTCTGGATGAAACATAGCTGCCCAGTCCTCCTGGGCCCCGCCCTCCCTCAGCCACTGGTTTTGGCCTCACTAGACCCCTGCCTGGTGAGGGCCCTCTGGTGAGCACTGGGCTGGACCCCTGGCTGAAGGAGGCTCCTCCTCTGCCATGAGTGGCACCCCACCCTGGCCGGCTGACCCTGGACAGGGGAGGCTGCTAGAAAGGAGACACAGATGGCAGGTTATGGATGGTCATTACCCCTCCCTTTGCTCAGCTTGCCACCAGGGTCCCCATCTCCTCCCCCAGCCGTTAGGAAGCCCTCCTTTGGGAGAAAGCCTGACACAGCATCGGTGTTCAAGACCCTGACCCTGCAATACAAGCCAACGGGGTTCGGGGGGGACCTCTGAGCCCAAGATCACACAGTGAGTCAGGGACAGAAATGAGCGACAGCTTTGCCAACTGCAGGGACCCCCAGCCCTCTCCTGCTGGGGAGCGGGGACTCTGGGAGTGTGGGGGCGGGGGCGAGGGAGGCAGGTGGGTATGAGGAAAGGTTCTGGGCGAGGCTGTGGATTCACAAGGAGTAGTGGATGACTGATTTCTACCCCAGACCACTTCTACTTGTGGTGATCCCCCTCCCACTGTGCCTTTCACTCTCCTCTCCAACCACATCTCTCCCACTTCCTCACCCTTCCCGACTGCGCTCTGGGGAGCTTTCCCTGGAGTGAGTTCCCAGAAGTAGCAAGTTGTCCCTTCTCAGGCTGCCTAGAGGCCACTTGAGGATGCTTCCATGTCCTGGATGTATCCTAGGTCCCGCTGCCGCTGCTCCACCCCCCCCACCCCCGCCCCAGGCCCATGAGCTTCTCGAGGGCAGGGACTGTAAGCCTGTGCAGGTTTGGGTCCCCGGACAAGAACCCTGGTGGGTAAGCCCCGCGGGCTTGGCTTTGAGACCCTGCTGTGCCGGTTACTGGCTGTGTGTCCTTGGGCAGGACATTGACCTCTCTGAGCCGCCTGTTTCTTCAGCTGTGAACCGGGATCAGTACATTTGCCTCATGTGGCTACTGTGAGGACCAGATGTGAGAAGGGGTGCTGGGGCGCCTGCCCGGGGCCCGGCACAGCGCAGATGCTCAGCACAGGGCACAGCCACTACCTTTTCATCGTCGTCTGATGCACACCATGGCTCCTCGGAGCGTGGTCCACCGATTGGCCTCTGCCGCACCTGGGGGCCTGGAGGAAGCACGCAGGGCCAGGCCCACCCCGGACCTGCCAGGTCAGACTCGGCATTTTAAGAAAACTCCCAGTGACTCACTTGCACAGCAGTTTGAGAAGCACCGGTCGAAAATCGTCGAGCAACGCGATTGCCCATGGATGGAACATTTACACCAAGTCCCTTGAGCCACCCAGCAGGCAGGGAGAGCAAAGTATATTATCCCCATTTTACAGACGAGAAAACTGAGGCCTGGGGAGGTGCCGTGACTTCCCTGATTCACACAATCAGGGGGTTGCCAAGCCAGATTGAACCAGTGCCCTGGGCTGCAGAGCTACAGCTCCTGGAGGGGACGTCCCAGGCCTGTCCAATGTTGAGCCTGGAGGAGGAGAGTCCAGGACCCCAGTTCCTCGTCTGTAGGATGGGGTCCCGACACAATCTGATCGTGGGGAGGATGTGCAGACATGCCCTGCCCGGTACCCCAGACTTGCCCTCACAAAGAAGTGCGTGTTGCATTGCCAGCTCACCTCTCTGGAGCCCCCTACCCTTGAGGGGCATGCAGGCTGAGGCAGGCAGGTGGAAGACAGAAAGACCGAGAACGGTACAAACACCTTCGGGCGGTGCTTACATAAGTCAATAAGCAAACAGGGCAGCCCAGTGGGAGTGACTAATCGTCTGAATGGTAACAGCCACCACAGTGGGCATAATGCTCCTTGGGCACAGGTGCGCCCCCTGGCCACCAGGGCACGACGTCCCTGCTGATGGCACAGCGTTGTCAGTGGTCCCAGATGGGAACATGGAGCCAGAGAAGCTAGATCCTCCTCCTCCTCCTCTTCCTCCTCCTCCTCCTCCTCCTCCTCCTCCTCCTCCTCCTCCTCGGGGCTCTGACGGCACCTCCTCCATTCCTCCTTGGATGCCAACAGTACAGAAGAGCCCAGAGTTCAAAACCAACCTCCACCACACCCCAGCCCTGTAAGCCTGGGGGCGTCCCCGCCCTCTGGGCCGCAGATGAGGATAATTCTAGAATGAGCACATTTGGTGATGGGGTTAATCTAGCAACTGATTGTATATGCTTAGCACATAGAAAGCTCTCAGGAAACGGGAGCCCTGGTTCCGATGCCACTCGCTTGGAACGGGGCTGTTCCCTCCATTTGCCCCCCAGGGAAGCAGCGTGGGAATGAGGGAATGACCGTAGCTTTATCACAGACGAGAAACGGAGGCCCCAGAGAAGAAGTGACTTGCCTAAGGTCATCCTGCTGGTCATTGTTGGAGCAGAGTCAGAGGTGAACTTGAGTTTAGGACTCCCAGGACAGTGCTCAAGGGGAGGGAAAAACAAATAAGTCAGGAAGGCAGACCTCCCAAGTCCCGCCCACCCAGGGTGAGATCTTTTCTCATGTGGGATCTGGTGGGGCATGTGGGGGTGAGCGAGTGTGTCTGTATGATGTGTGATGTGTGTATGAGAGGGATGGGGTAGGGAGGAGGAGGGACACGGGTCTGTGTGCACGTGGACATCTGTGTGTGTCCTACACACAGGCCTGGGAGGGAGGGGATAAAAGTGTCCCTGGGCAGCCAGGGATGGCCACACTGGGGACACCCAGGGCCGGCCGCAGAGCAGTGGGCCCCGTGCGCCGGCGCCCCGGGGTTCCCCTCCCTGAAGACCACCGCAGGGTAGAGGATGCATCTCAGCCTCCACCCGTCATCTCCCCATCCACCCCCCACCTCCCCCAGCTCCTTCCTGTTTTGATGGAAGGAAAAAATTTCAGCTTTTTCCTTCTTTATTTTTCCAGACGGGTGACTCGCTCGGGAAAGGAATTCCCCCCTCCCCAAACCATCATAATACCTATATATCGATGCCATAGATCCAGGCCCATCCTGTTGTGCTGGGATAGTCACGGTTATTTTTGGGTGCTTTACGGGGGTGGTACCCCAGGGGAGGTGATGTGGGGGGGTGCTCAGCTGCCTTCTCCCAGTCCACATCCCCCCTCTCCCGGATTCCTCCCCACCCCCTCCCAGTCTTCCCTGCCTGAGTTCTGGGAGGAGGGAAGGAAGCCTGCTAGGCCAGGGTATAAATAACTCAGGTGGTTACTCAGCTCCTGAGAACATGATAACATGAGTCATGATGTGAAATCAAGAGGAGCAGAGAACAGCCTTGGGCCACCGCCCGGGGCAGGGCAGTGGGCCTCAAGGGAGAGGGGGTCTGGAACCCCGGGCGCTGGCAGTGGGCAGGGCCCAGAAGGACAGGGGAAGCCGCTGCCCCATGTGAGGCATCAGACACACCCCACCCTGGCTCAGATGCCAGGTTCTTACCTGGAGCTGTGGGCCAGGGGAGGGGGCCTGGGCTTCCTTGCCAAGGCCCTCCCTGAGCTGGGAAGAGGAAAGAGGGCAGGACCCCGAGTGAACATCATTGGTCCTCTCCCTGTGCCTGTCACAGGTCAGCGGGAAGATCAGGTCCATTGGAACCTGTCCCCTCCCCCATCTCCAAGGCAGATAGCCCAAGGAGTTCCCAGAGCCTCAGCACAACTTGCAGGAAGGACTTGCAGCACTCAAGGTGGGGGGAAAGCTTCCTTCTCCCTCCCGGGGTGGCTTGGAATCCAGGACAGTCCCCACCCCCTTTTGGCTGCCTGGCCACAGCGTGGGCATGAGGTGTGGGTGCAGAAACAGGACACCACCAGGGAGCCCTGGCCTAGCCCGAGTGAGGAGCCCAGGCTGCAAGGCGGGGCTGCTGGCCCCATCCTGGGCTCTGGCACTTGGGGTCAGAAGCCAGCCCCAGCCCCTGCCCACTCACCCGGGGAAGTCCTCCGCTTCAGGCTCGCCTCCAGAGCGGGCAGGCTCGGACCCTGGGTTGCCATGGCAACGGGTTCTGGAGCCTGCGCGAGCAGAGCCACCTTCTTCTCTGTCCCCCCCTGCAGCCGCCCGGCCTCGCTGGGAGAGGGCCTTTGCCAGGGTGAGGGCCCACGGCACCTGTCCCGGTGAGAGGGCCATGGGCTCGGGCCCAGCTAAGGGCTGCCCACCCAGGCCGGGAATCGGGACATACACAGGGCATCTGGGTGGCCTTGGGCAGCTCGTTGCCTGGGTCTGAGCCTCAGGCCTCTGGCCTGGAAAATGGTAGACTAGGGAGGGGGGCTAATGGCTTCTCTTGGCTGTCCTGAGACAGTCACCCAGCTGAGCAGTTGCCACCCAAGAGCCCCCTTCCTCATCTACGAGGCATCTCTTTCCCATCTTGGGTCTTACTGCCCAGGGCAGCATCCCCAGAGTCTGCACCCACCCCACCTGACTCTGTCCCTAGGACCCTGGGCCTGGCTCACCCCACCCGCCCCCCACCCGCCACCTCTGCTTGCCCAGACAGCTTGGCATGGCTCAGACCCAGCCATTCAATGGACAGCCTGCCCTCTGGCCCCTCACAAACAATGGGGACTCCAGGAATATTGTCCCGCCTGAGCTGAATCAAACGCTCTAAATTTAGCCCATCTGATGCGTCCTCTGCTTCCTGCCCCTGCTGCCCTGCTTTCAAGGCGATGAGGTCACCCCGGAACTGCCTGCCCCAGCAGCCAGACCCAGGGGGTTTCCAGGTCCAAGGCTGCTCCCCTGCCCTTGGGGAACGGGGTGCCAGGGGACCAGGGGCCACGGGTCTTCCCTCCCTGCCTGCCCTGCCTCTCGGGCCTCTGGGCCCAGGGAAGAGTCCCTGTGAATTTTAGCCCCAATCTGGATGGGGACAAGCCAGGGAGGCAGGGGCAGGTGAGCTTCCGGGGGAGAAGCACATGTTGAAGATCCAAGGGCCTGGGGCACGAGGAAGACCCACGAGGGCTCTAGTGGTTCGCTGAGTGCTGGCTGCATGCCGGGCCCAGCGCCGGGTGAAGAGTGGACCTGCCCTCCCGGAGTGGACAGTACAGAGGAGGAAGGACAATCAGCAAGTGAGCAGTAAATGGCCAGGATCGTTTTCGAAGATTCGAACATGACACGTGTTATAAGGGAAATAAATCAGAGAGATACGATCACAAAACTGGGGTGGGGTGGATGGCCCTGATTCAGAGGAAGGGTCAGGGGAGGCCTCTCGGAGAGGTGACATTTGAGCTGGGCCTTGGATGACCAGAAAGAACTATTCGAAGAAGAGCTGGGTGGGGCTGAGGCCTCCAGGCCAGAGGAGGGGCAAGGGCGGACTCCTAGGAGAGAAGAGACTTGCTGAGTTTGGGGAGGGAGTTTGGGGCCTGTCTGGAGGCCAGGATCCCCCCCACCCCAGGAGGGAGAGGGGAGGGCAGGGGTCAGGAGGCAGAAGAAGCCAGGTAGCATTCCCGGAGCCGGAGATGCCCTCTCCGGGGTGACGAGCAGGGGAGCCGCTGCCTCACTCAGGTGGAACAGGGTCTGTGGGCTGCCGCGTGGAGAGGGATCAGGGAGCCCGGGGAGGGGACTGAAGCCACAGCACCTTGGGATAATAAACACTGTTTGCTGGAGGGCGCGTCAAGATCCTCCTGATTCGGCCCTCTCCTGAGCTCGGAGGCCCAGAGAGAGCGTGCTGTCTGCCCAAGGTCACACAGCAAGCGAATAATCTTTTATAGGAGGTAGGAAGGGGAGCTTGGCCAGCTGAGGAGGAAGTGTCTTTTCAAGAACCCGGTGTCTGAGCCCCTGCCCTCGGCCCAGGCTCCTGCTGGGGTGTGGGTGAGCAGGCCAGAGGGGCGGGTGGGGGGCTCTGTCTCTGGCCTGCTTCCTTTCACATCCTGTGGACAGGTGTTCCGACTCTGGCCCCTCCCACCCACAATCCTCCCCAACCGCAGCCCTCCCCCTGCGCTGCCAAGAATCCGAGGTTGGCAGGGAGTCGCGGGGGGCCTCTGGAATGTCGCTTTCCAGTGCCAGCACCGGTGTGCCAGCCTCGACAGAGGCCTGGGGGGCGGACAGGGATCACCGGATCTTGTCTGGAATGGGGAGGCTGGCAGTCCTGAGCCACTGGGAAAGGGCAGGGCCCTGCAGGTCGCATCCCAGGCGGTGGGGTGGCGGTGGGGCTGGGGGGGGGGGGGCATCCTGCAGTGGAACCCACTCGGGCTGCTCCAGCGACTTACCGACTTGACTTACTGTCTCTTCAGGAGTGGGGGAGTGGGGGAGCTGGTTCCCTAGCAACCGTGCCCCCCTCCATCACACTCTTCCCTCCAGCTACCCACACCCTCAGCGCCTCTGGGTTTATACTTGAACCCTGTTGGGGTGGGGGGAGGTGGTGCTCTATGGTGGAGATTCCAATTAACCCTTCAGACACTGAGTGCAAGGAAAACGCTTTGGGCTGAGGCTGCTCTGGGTTCAAATCCCACGTCGACAGTGACTGTCTTTCTGGGCCTCAGTTTCCTAACCGACAAAATGGAGATGATCCCCCTGTGCAAGGGCTTGGTGTAAGAATTTCTTTTTTTTTTTTTTTCTAAGATTTTATTTATTCATGAGGGACACAGAGAGAGAGTCTGAGGGAGAAGCAGGTTCCCTGCGGGGAGCCCAATATGGGACTCGATCCCAGGACCCTAGGATCATGCCCTGAGCCAAGGGCAGATGCTCAACCTCTGGGCCACTCAGGCTCCCCTGGTGTAAGAATTAAAGAGAGTGACACCAAATCAGGCCCCACCCCGGGCCCCTGGCACACTCCAGTGCTCCTCATCTGTTCATTGCCTCCCTCCTGAACCCCCTGGGAGAAATAGACTGCTTCTTGCCTCTGCTGGCCAGAGGGAGAGCCTGGAAATGGAGCCTGGGAGGAGGTGAAGCACTGGAGTGGCAAGGGACAGTGGGGCACCTGGTTGGGATCCTGACTCGGGAGTCACACAGACCTGGGTTTGAGCCCTAGCTCCTCCACTGGCCAGCTATGTGGCCTTGGACAAGTTTTAACCCTCTCTGAGCCTCGATTTTCTCATTTGCTTAATGGTAACAATAGCATCTTCTCCACCGGGGCTGTTGGGACACAGGTATTACTGTGGGTATTATCAGCCGGTGGGGGAAAGAGGGTGCTGTGGGGAGACTTATGTCTCCCCAGTGGTCCCAGGTTGTTGGAAGCTTCTGGCGAGGGCGATGGGCAGCCTTGAGTGGCTGGAGTGAGGGCAGGGCAGCCAGTACCCAGGTACCATCTGCCCACATCTCATTGCAGGAGCTGAGGTGTTGGTGATTCTCTGGGGACCCCCCACACTCCCAACTATGCTGGTGGTGGAGCTGGGCGAGGCCTCCTTTTCCAGCCAGATGCCCTTGAGGCCTGGGGCAGGGCCACCCCCTCCTCCCCTCTGCCAGCAGGGCCCAGGCCAAGATGCCTTTATTTTTAAACCTGCGAACAATGCCTGGCCGGGCACAGCCTCCTACAGAGGACGGAGAGAGGGAGGATGGGCTGGGAGCTGTGCTTCCTGGGCCGACACTCCTCATCCCCAGACAGGTACCCTGCTTAGATTTCCCTCAACCCTGGCCTTGACCCTGCTCTCCCTGGAGTCGTGGAGGGAGCACCCAGATTCTAGGGTCCCGTCCTCTGGTTGGGACAAACCAGCCCCATCAAACAGGATTGGATGCGGCACATCTGCAGGGCCCGGTGCCAAGAGTGGCTTCAGAAGCCAGGACCTTCTGGTCCCTTGGGCTCCCCCTCTGCCTCCATAACTCCCCCAAACCCAGGCTGGATCTTCTGTCTCCTTTGGAAGGTTCCCCGTCCTTCCCAGTGATGCACTCCTGCCTTCTCACGACTCCTCTTGCTTGCTCACGGCTCTCCAGCAAATTCCTGAGTCTGTGTGGCAAGAGGGTGGTGCCCCTGGCAGTCCTGGAGGGCAGGGCGAGATCGAGAGCCCAGGAGGCAGGGACATGGGGTCTGGTCCTGCTTCTGCCATCAACCCCTGTGTGACCTTGAGTAAGACCCAACATGTCCCGTCTCAGGATGGGAGAGGGCTTGGTAGACTCTCAGGTGCTATGCACACATGGGGCACAGGGTCTCCCGATGAGCAGGACACACTGAGAACGGGTGTCCCTGACATATGGGGGGTCTCTCTGGAGAGCCGCAAACACCAGACCCCAGAGCCAGATGGCCTGGCTTCAGATCTGGCTCTCCACTGTCAGGTGCAGATTTGAGGCAAGATAACTACCCTTCCCCCCAGGACCTCTGTTTCCCCATCGGTAAATTCCGGTCATGAGCCACGCCTGGGTGGCTTAGTGGTTGAGCATCTGCAATGGGCTCAGGGCGTGATCCTGGGGTCCTGGGATTGAGTCCCAAACCGGGCTCCCCACAGGGAGTCTGCTTCTCTCTCTGCCTGTGTCTCTGCCTCTCTCATGAATAATTAATTAAAATAAGTGCGGTCATGATCGTACCTGCCTCTTAGGGCTGTCTGGTAGAGACAGGATACATACATGAAGAGTGAGCACTGAGCACCAACCCCTACCACAAGTGCGGCAGAGCCAAGGTGTAACACGTGGGTGTGTGCACCAACGCGTGTGTGCCCCGTGAGCGTGCTCCCAAAGAATGTGGAAGCCACAGAATGTGATTGAAAGAGAACAGGCAGCAAAGTCGGGCTGTGGGCTCCCACCCGCAGGCGAGCCCAGTGTTTGCGTGTGCTCACCGATGTCCGAGGGGAATGTGCGTGCCCAAGCCTGTGTGTGCCGAGGATGTGCTCATGAGGACCTGAAAGAGCTTATGTCCCCTTGTCTGGCCATTGAGGTGGCAGCACAGGGGCACATGTCTCATCCCGCTGTCCTCCCCTGGTGAGACAGGAAGCACAGCCCATCAGGTTACCCCCTTCTCCCAGAGACCGGCCCCCACCAGGGCTGCTGGGGACCAGACTCCAAGGGAGACCTCTGGGAGGTGTTGGTGGAGAGGGGACAGGTGGCTGATGGCCTGCAAATGAGCTCAGGCCCTCCTGGCTCCCAGGCTGTTCTGATTCTCCCCTGGCATCACTGCTGGCAACATATCCCATAGTTATGACCCATGTGCCCCCCCCCCCCCCCCCGTGAAGACAGGGATTTTGTCTGCTTTGCCCACAGCTTTGTGGCCCAGTGCCTAAAACAGTGCCAGGCACACAGCAGGGGCTCAACAAGCACTTGAATAGATGAGGAACCGGGAAGGTTTTGTTGTTGTTGTTGTTGTTGTCATTGTCAACTTAGCAAGGTATAAAAGTCAGCGGGAGACAGACCTCAAACATACAGCCATGTAACCACCCCCTCAAGCAGGACAAAGGACATGTTCTTTGCCCTAAAAGTTCCTTGGTGCCCCTTGCGCTTGCCTTGGTGATCACCGACCCAACTTCTGGTTCTAGAACGCTGCCCTTCCTAGAATTCCACACCTGCATCAGGAATGACTCTGCTGCCCCGTGGACCCTGGAGAAGGAGGCCCGAGGAGGATCAGGGGACCAAGCAGGGTGGAGGAGACCATGACAGGCCTGGCCTGAGAGAGGTCAAGGGGGGCCATCCTGATCCCTGGCTTTGAGAAGAATTCTTAGCCCCAAGGAGCGTCTGGCTGTGGCAGACAAGGTGAGGTGTCCTGTGGGAGCTGCTGGGCCAGAGGCCGAGATGCCCCTCACAGCCTGGTTGGGAGAAAGATGCGCTCACAGGCACCAAGCACATGGGTGCACACACACGAGCAAACCTGTACAGACACACACACGAGGAGGGCAGCCCGGGCCCAGGCAGGTGGCAGGTGGTTGACAGACCGCCACCTTCTCTGTGGAAGAGAACCCCCGGGGCTGCAGAGAGCGTAGCAAATGTGGGCAGGGGCAGCTCAGTTCCCCTGGCCCGTCCCTGGGAGATGCGTGGCTTGTGTGGAATCCCAACCTTGCGATGTAGCCGGTATCTGCTCCCCCTTATGGATGAGGAAACGGAGGCGTGAAGGGGCTGAGCCATTTGTTCTCATCACCCAGTGACAGCACTCGGATTCTGCTTTTTCAGTCTGTGACAGGTTGCGTTTTCCAGAGAGAACCACAGCGTCTCCCATCCCACACACTCTTACGGCGGCGCAACACCGATGCTCCTCTTCTTTTGGATCTGGATAGACTTGCATTTGCAGAAGCGATGCTCTGTGGCTTCCAAGCTAGGTCAGAAAATGCAACGTAGCTTCTGCTTGGTTCTCTTGGGACCCTCATCATGGGAGCTCTGGGCCGCCATGCTCTGGGGAAGCCCAATAAGCCCACAGCCCAAATGGAGAGGCTGTACTGAAGGAGGGGAAAGACACCCAGCCAGCACACACCGCCCCCGCCTTGCCCTTCCGGCTCTCACCACTGGCTGCAAACGCACGCGAGACCCCAAGCCAGACCGTGAGCCCAGCCCAAATTCCTGAGCTGCAGAAACCACGAGAAATAATGAAATGATTTGGATTGTTTTAAGGTGCTATGTTTGGGGTTTGTTTGTTACGCAGCAGCAGTAGCTCATTGGAACACAACCCATGGAGAATCCTGTTGGGTGGAGGTTCAAAATAATCCAGGTCCAACGGCTTCTCACACCTCCACAAACCACCCTAATCCGGGCTGCTGTGATCTCTTGCCTGGATGCCTGCAGTGCCTTTGGCTCAGGACGTGATCCCGGGGTCCTGGGATGGAGTCCCGCATCGGGCTCCCCTCAGGGAGCCTGCTTCTCCCTCTACCTGTGTCTCTGCCTCTCTCTGTGTCTCTCATGGATAAATAAATAAAATCTTAAAAAAAAGGGGGAGGGGGCTGCCCTCCCGCCCATTCAGGGTACCTCCCTATGCTCTAAACAGGGGAAACTGAGGCCCAGAGAAGGTAAAGCATTTGTTGGAAGCTAACCAGTCATTCACATATTCAACAGATGTAAAAGCTTTATAGCATCCAAGCTTTGCAGAGTCTTTGAACTTGAAGGCCCAGCACCCCTCACGTGCATAGCCATTCCCAGGCACATGTAAGGTCCATATTTTATTTTCCTAATCATGTATGTTTTCCTTAAAGGTCCCAAGATGAATTCAGCTTCAGGCCTCACCAACCCAGGAATGGCCCCTGCCCACAGGATTTTCAGAATTAAATAAACTACTGCCACAGAGTGGTGCCTAGTACCTAGTGAGTGCTCAGTGCCATGTTGTTGAGGCCCCATTGTGCCCCGGGCGCTGTCCCCAGGAGCTGGGGATTCAGTGATGAGCCAGATCAACCAAGCCCCTGTCCTCTTCAGCTTATGTCCTGAGATGGGGAATAGATGGTGAATAGGTAAACAAGCGGGCATGAAATGGCACATAGGGATAAGGGCAATAATGAACGAGTGGTGTTGGGGGAGGGAAGATGGATGGGGAGGGGGCAGTGTAGTTTAGAAGTGTCAGGAGACTTCTCTGAGGAGGTACCATTTGAAGAGGCAAATGATTAAAAGAAGAGAGTCCTATCAGACAGAGGGAATAGCAGGTACAAAGGGCCTGTGGCAGGAAGGAGCTGGATACATTCGAGAAACAAAGCCAGTGAGGAAGTGAGTGAGGAAGAGAACAGGGAGATGAGGTCAGAGAACCCCAGAGGTGAGGTCTGCTTCCCTCTCCCCCTTCCTGCCTCTGAGTAAGGAGCACTTGCAGAGCTGCCCCCCAGGCCACCACAGGGGTGCTGCTCTGCCATTGTTACTCCTGCCTTGTGACCTCAGCCCCACCCAGCCCGGCCCCAACCCCCACTTCCCCTTCCAGTTGTGACCCAAGAAGTCAGGAACCACATCCTTTCCTAAACTGGGTCCCCCCTCCCTGCACCCCTTCTAGGGGGTGGGGCTCAGACTCCCAGCGTTGGACTCTCAGTCTCTGGCTGACTCCTTTGGGCTCCCCATTTGCCTTCCCCCTCCACCACCCACCACTAGCCCCAGTAGTGTCAGACCCTAGCAGCCTCCTCTCCTTCCCCTTCACCAACCTCCCAGAAGCCATGGGGTTTCCTCCCCTGCGAATGCATCAGCCGTTCCCTAAACTCAGAACACCCTTTCTTCCCTCCTCCCTCTGACCAAATCTCAGCTGTTCCCTCCTCCTGGAAGTCCCTGCGTTATGAGCAGCAGATGGGTCTTGCTCATCTCTATCCCCCAGGGCCAGGCAGAGGCCTTTGCACCCAGAAGGATCTCAGTGGATGGGCGAATGAATGAAGAATTAGTTGGATCCAATCAGCCCATTGTCCACCGGCCTGTGTGGCAAACACCCTGCTGGGCCCAGAAGCTGGGGATGACACAGCCACTCGCATCCCTGTGCAAAGAGCTCTTTCCCCAAGTCCAGGAGTCTGAAGCAGGTCTGGGCTCTGCACTAATTTGCTGTGTGACCTTGGGAAGCCACTGACCTGTGCTGAGCTTCTCATTTGGCAAAACAGCAGCTGGAAGAGGCTAAATGATCTCAGAGCATCATGGTCACAAGTGTGGACTCGGGCCAGATGGCCTGGGCTCAAATCCTGGTCCTGCCACCTTGCCAACTGTGTGACCTTGGACGAGATTTTTAACCTCTCTGAGCCTCCGATCCCCCATCTGTAAGTGCTGCAGAGCATTAGGGCCCATCTCACAAAACAGTTGTGAAGATTCATGTTTGCAATGACTCCGTGGAAAGCCCAGCCTGGGGGACGTAACCGTATGGCTAATTAGATCATAATTAGGTCTGAGGTCTGCGATGTGCATCTTATGGGGACATGACCGGTTCATGTGAACACATCTACTATGCATCAGAGCAGAAGGCCGGGAATGTCCAGGTCTGAGGTTTGGAGGGTCCTTGAGGCACCAGCACAGGGCGGCTGTCACCCCCAGGCTGGGAGAGTGGTGTGCACTCCTCCAGGCTGCGTGCACACGGGGGCTCTTTCCGGTGTACACACTACCTGCCCTGAAGCAGCTCACCCTTCCCCCAATGCCAGACCCTCTCAGGAGTCAAATGCAACAGAGGAGGCCGAGGGAAACTGAGGACAATCCCATCACGGCCGACTGAGCTTCCGGAGACCAGCCGGTGAATGTCCTTCCACCCCCCACTCTCCTGGGAAATGATGACAAGGAATGAGGTCAGAGGTCACCCATGGGACATTCTGGGGACCCCAGGCTATCAGGGGCTGCCTCTCAGACTACAGGGTCCCTGCTTCTAAGGCCTGGGTTCAAGAGAGAGTTCAAGGAATTTTAGCGCTGAGTCCAGAGCCCATGACAGAGGAAGCTGAGGCCAGGAGTGCTGAGTGACTCGCCCAAGGTCACACAGCTGTGGGGGGAAGGGCTGGGACCAGATCTCAGGCCTCTAACCACCTGCCCCCCAAACCTCCGCAGTGCTTCTCCCCCGCTTGGTGATACATTTCTGGAAATCACCCCAGTTCTACTTTCCAAAATGAGTCAGGAACATCTGTACCTCTGGGGGCTGCAAAGACTCCCTGGGGCTCCCTGGCAAGAATGCTGACAACTTTCTGAGGGGTCTGAAAGCAGAACTGGCCTTCCCAGGAATTGAGAAGAAAGGTATCATTTCTGTTCATTTGGTGAGAATTCCAGAAAGCCTTACAGGGCCCTGATGTCCTGTTCTTGCCCCACTCATGTGATATAGGGGACCAGGCCCTATTTGACAGGGGATGCCATTGAGGTGCCAAAGGGTGGAGAGATTTGCCCAGGGTCACACAGGCGGCCCTGGTTCTGACACTCAGGCTGCTAACTCCAAGCCCAGAAGCTTCCCTGACACCCAGGAGGCGAGTCTGACCTTCCTTGTCAGAGGCCTGGGCGGATCTTAGACAGCATCGACTCCCACCCCTGAGCTCTGAATTCTTTCTCATTTTTAATGCCCTTACTATAAAAGCAACAATACATGTTCACTTGCGAAAATCTGAAAAATGCAGAAAAGTCAAAATAAGGAAGAAAAATCACCACCCACAGCCCCGCCACCCAGAGACAATCATTGTTAAGGTTTGATGTATTTCCTTCTATAGTTTTTTGTTTGGGGACTTTTTTTAAACATGGCTGAGATCATACAGTATATTAAAAGAAGAAAAAAAACAAAACGGTAGTATCCTGCCCTTTTGACTTGCCATTATAGCGTGGGCACTCCTCTGGCTAGTTGGCCCTCTCTCTCTCACCTCGTTTCTGTTTCCTCTTGTGTGAACTTCATTTTTATTGGCCGCCTAATATTTTGTCCAGTGGAAGTTCCATAGTTTATTTAGCCATTCCCTTATTGTTGGACATCTCTGTGATTTCCAGTTTTTCAACATTATCAATCATGTATTTTGGGAGATCTTTGCACAGGAAGTTTTTCTTTTTCCATATTTAGGGATCTCTCCTTGGCTGGAATGGAATTACTGGGTCAGTGAGTCACACACGTTTCTGGCACACTTGGTCAAAGTGCTTGCCAAAGGACCCGAGCTGTGCCCCCTCTCCAGGTGAGCAAAGAGAGGCCCCAAGAGCTGGGCCCAGTCACTGAGCCCCCCAGTGAGATCCACCATCCTTCCTCTCTATATCATCTACCCCTCTAATCATGCCCTTGTTCATTCCACAGATAATGGGCACCCACTGTGTGCCAGGGGGCAGGCGAAGTTACTGGAGATGGATCCCTCAATGAACAAAACAGACAAAACCCCCTCCCCTCAAGACCACTCCCTCCCAAAGAGGGAGAGAAGGAGCAAGCTGGAGGACACTGTGTTCTCCTATGCCTCTGCCCTGGGCTGTATGCAAATCCAGGCACTTATTTGCATATCCTTGATTTGCATACCTGAGCAGGTAAGAAAGCAGAGAGGGGTGCCGTCTGGCAGCCCCACCAGCCCTGTTTTCCTTGATTCCCCCACCCCCAGTCATTTTCTAGAATTTGGCCTTCCCTTAAAATTTGGGAGATTTCACAAGTCTGGATTTCTGGCATCTCCTGAACCCTCTGCAGACCTGGCCAGTTCCCAGATGGTCCCCAGGGCCACAGCTCAGCCTAGGGACGCCCACTACCCAGCTCCCACCTGGCCACCCCACTCCGTACTAATCTCAGTGCCTTGGCCATGCTTCCCGCACACACTCAGTCCATGAACCTTTTGTGATGTGAGTCTGGCCGGAAAGAGTCAGCAATAAGACCAACGACCGTGGTGACACTGAGACGAGTAACAAGAAGTGACTTGGGCCAGGTGACAGTGGCAAGTGACAGAGGCAGATCTGAGCAGGGCAGCCAGGCTCCTGAGTCGGGGGCCTTAACCACACGTGCCTGACAGTCCAGTGGGGTAGACAGGTACAAAAAGGCGCCCCCGCAGGTGAACAGACAGCCCTGCCAGAGGAAATTCAGGCCCCCCACCGCACCCCCATTCCCACCCCATCCCCACCCGAGGAAAGCACCCCCAGGCTTAAGCAGCCCTGAGAAAATACAGCTGGGAGCTGGAAGTGAAAAGTCAAGCTAGAGATTTTCCATTCTTTGTGGGTTTTTTGTTTTTTGTTTTGGGATTTTGTTGTTGTTTTTTTAGATGTATTTTTTTAAAGATTTTGTTTATTCACGAGAGGCAGAGAGAGAGAGAGGCGGAGACACCGGCAGAGGGAGAAGCAGGCTCCATACAGGTTGCCGACGTGGGACTCGATCCCAGGACTCCAGGATCATGCTCTGGGCTGAAGGCAGGTGCTAAACCACTGAGGCACCCAGGGATCCGATTGTTTTAGATTTTATTTATTTATTCATGAGAGACACAGAGAAAGAGACAGAGACACAGGCAGAGGGAGAAGCAGTCTCCATGCAGGGAGCCTAATGCGGGACTTGATCCCAGGACCCCAGGATCACACCTGAGCCGAAAGCAGGTGCTCAACCACTGAGCCACCCAGGCTCCCCTGTTTGGGGACTTTTTGTTGTTTTTGTAAAGTAGGCTCCACGCCCAGCATGGAGCTCAGTGCAAGCCTTGAACTCACAACCCTGAGATCCAGACCCGAGCTGAGATCAAGAGTCGGACACTTAACCAACTGAGCCACCCAGGCGCCCCTCCGTTTCTTTCGACCTGGGCTTGCCCTTCCCAGAATGCCCTCTCCCCCTTCCTTTACCTGCTTATGCTCACTCTCGCTCCACTGAGATGCTACCCCTTTCCGAGAAGCCCTCCCTAACCTGGGGGACAGTCTGCAGCCC
Organism: Canis aureus; assembly: GCF_053574225.1. NCBI lineage: Eukaryota > Metazoa > Chordata > Mammalia > Carnivora > Canidae > Canis > Canis aureus. The sequence continues at coordinate 28,499,400 of NC_135621.1, read as the reverse complement.
TGGTCCAGGCGGGGAGATGGGGAGACTAGAGCACCAGCAACACCCATGTTCTCAACTCCCACAGGAAGACCATCACTCCCCAAGCCCGATCCCTAATCCAGTCCCACCCTTCTGCTGCTGGGGGTCGGGAAGATGGGAAGGGCAGAAAGAGGGAGTGAGCCCTGATACAGGACAGTGGGTGTGGCTGCTGGTCTTGGAGGGCCCAGCAGTCTGACTCCCGGGCATGTATCCCAGCTGAATGCTCACAGGCTGGGTGACCTTAACCTCTCTCTGCCTCGTCTTCCTTGCCTCCAGAACATACAGGAGCAGACCCGGCCTGGATGCCCCAATAAGCATCGCTGTGGATGAACAGGGGAGCACCTGCCCATGGGGTCGTAGGCTCGCAGAACCCTGGGAGCCCAGGGGAGCCCCTGCCCACTCTCACGTTACAGCAAAGAAAACCACTGAGCCCAGAGAGAGAGGAGGCCAGGCCTTAAGCCAGAACCCCTTACCCCCGCCCCAGTTGCTGACACCAGCTGCCCTGGGTCCAGGGTCCACCTCTACCCCTCCCAGAAAATGTTTCTCATAAGGAAAACTCGGTGCACAGCCCACACCCCAGCTCCTTGTCAAAGGACCGGCTTGTGTCTTCTGTCCTGGGCCCAGCCAGAGCCTGCTCCCTGGGCCTTCATCTTTCTGGGAAGGAACTTCCTCCCAAGACCGCCTCCCCTGGCCATCAAGGGAGGGGGTGGCTTCCTGGCCTGAACAATGGGGCTGGTATGTCCCTTGGCTTCTGCCATGTGGGGGTGCTGGGACATCTGAAGATGCCATTCCCATTTGGGAGCATGGAGAATGTGGACCTGAGGGCAGGAGAGGGGCCCAGGCCCCAGCAGCAGCTTTGGAGAACACTCTCCAGCATTTTCCTTGTCCCCACCTCATTGGGTCTCAGTTTCCTTGCCTGTAAGATGGAGAATGATGAGAACATCTAGCTTATAGGGTATGAAGTTAACCAAATCCTCTGTGCAAAGGGCTTATCACGGACAGCCTAGGGTCAGAATTTGCACACAAGGTGAAGCTGGGTGGTGAGGGCATTGGCTAAACACACACACAGTAGCCACTTGCCCAGCTGAGAGTCCCACTTCCAGCTGTGTGGCCTTGGGGAAGTTACTTAAACTCCCTGTGTCTTAGTTTCTTCATCTAAAATGGGAGTAATAGGGACACCTGAGTGGCTCAGTGGTTGAGTGTCTGTCTGGCTCAGGTCGTGATCCCGGGGTCCTAGGATCGAGTCCCGCATAGAGCTCCCTGCATGGAGCCTGCTTCTCCCTCTGCCTGTGTCTCTGCCTCTCTCTGTGTGTCTCTCATGAATAAATAAATAAAATCTTTAAAAAAATAAATAATAAAATGAGAGCAGTAATAGTCCTTCAGCAGAGGGGTTTCTGAAAATTAACTGAGTTACTGCATGTAAAGTGCTTAAAGAAGGCCATCAGAGACGCCTGCGTGGCTCAGCGGTTGAGCATCTGTCTGCCTTTGGCTCAGGGTGTGATCCCGGGGACTTAACACAATTTTTTTTACCTTCCACTTTGGAGATCCAGATGGTGGCAGGGTTGTGTCCCTTCTGGAGGATCTAGGGGACAGTCTGTTCCCCTGCCTCTTTCAGATCCTAGAGACCCCTGCATTCCTTGGCTTGTGGCCCCTTCCTCCATCTTCAGAGCCGGCAACGTGGCAGGTTCCGACCTCCTTCTGATCTCTGTTTCTGTTGTCACCTCTCTCTGACTTTGGCCCTCTTCCCTCCCTCCTATTTTTTTCTACCTTTTTATTTAGAACTCATTTTAGGGGGGAAAAAAAAAGAACTCATTTTAGGCTTATAGAAGTCATAAGGATGACTCAGCTCCCACGTGCTCTCCACCCAGATTCTCCTACTATTAACATCCAACACGACTGGGCTGCATTTACCAGATTGAAGACATTCACAGGGATACAACCTTGCAAACCACAGTCTTTATTCCGATGTCACCGATGTCCTTTCCCTGTTTCAGAAGCCGTCTAGGCTCCCCATGGCATCTGGCCTTCAGGTCACCTCAGTCTTTCCCGACCTTGACACTTGAGGATGCTACTTGGCTGTTTTATAGAATGGCTCTGTTTTGTTTTTTGGAACAGCTTTATTGAGATACCATACAGATACCGCTGTACAATTCCTCACGTTTAAAGTGTGCAAGTCACCGATGTGGGGTTTAAGGCATTGTTAAACTTCTCAAATTGTAATAAACTATATCTAACATAAAATTTGTCATTTTTTCTTTTTTTTTAACATTCTGTTTATTCATGAGAGAGACAGAGACACAGGCAGAGGGAGAAGCAGGCTTCGGGCAGGGAGCTCGATGCGGGACTCGATCCCGATCTTTTAAAAAAAAAAGATTTTATTTATTTATTCATGAGAGACACAGAGAGTGAGGGAGAAGCAGGTTCCCTGCAGGGAGCCTGATGCAGGATTGGATCCCAGGACCCCAGGATCACTCCCTGAGCCAAAGGCAGATGCTCAACTACTAAGACACCCAGGTGCTCCTCATTTTAACTACTTTTAAGTGGACAGTTCAGTGTGTTTCCCCCTTATAAAGATGCTGTGATGACATGGGGCCCACATGGATTATGCATGCTAACAGCTTGTCTCGAGATCCTCCACTTACACCTACAAAGTCCCTCTTGCCCCGTAAGGTGACAGTCACGAGTTCCAGGGCTCAGGACATGACCATCCGGGGGGGGGGGGGGAGGTGCTATTCCGTGTGCCACACTTCGGTGGAGCCATCAGGTGCCACGTGCCAGCGGTCCCCTGTCTTCCCACTGGGCCTAGTGCGGCGGCCAGCCCCCACGTACTGCTGGGTCCTCATCACCTAGAGGGGCTTGGGAAACCGAATTCCTGCATTCATCACACTCACTGCAGCTGAGAATGCTAAAGGGCCACTTTTGTCAAAGGCAAATAGTAACATTTGCATTGGGTCACCCTAAGCTAGCAGGGCTGGGCCGTGTAGCCTGCAGCAGGAAGCACGAAGGACCTTGCTTCCACCTCAACGGTCTGTGCAGAACGAGCCCCTCCCAGACCCATTTTGCAGACAAGAGCTGCAGGTGCCTCTGCCCCTGGGGCTCCTCACCATGACTCCGCAGCCTGGGAGGCATCAGGACCTACAGGTTGCTAAAATCCTGAAATACACCCAAATCAACATATCCAGCCTCTGCCCGGACCTCCCAAAGCCCCCCACCTGCCCGAACCCTCCCTGAGAACCCCCAGACCTCCTAGTAACTAGTGTACCCCATGTTCCAGAAGGGGATCCCTGCCCCTCAGTCACCTGATTGGCCAGTGCCTGGGCTACACTCTCCCCGCTGCTCCGGCACATAGGTGCTCAGCGAGTATAGAGAAGAGAGAGACTTGAAAACCCTCCAGGCCCCCTGCTCCCCGCCCGGTGCTCAGTCCCCCAGCCTCACTTCTTCCCCTTGCCCCAGCCATGGCCCCAGTGCTGCCTTGGTGCCTCCCCACTTTCCCGGGGGCCGGTGGGTGTGAGTGGGGCGGAACAAGAGGGCTTTGAGGCGGCCCTATCTCCGGAGGGAAGTGGAGGAGATAACACAGCTTCTCACTTTCCCAGCCTGGCCCGAACCAGAGATAACCCAGGGGAGACGGGGTGCCAGAGCCCTACTAGCAGCGGGGCCACCCACCTGCCCCCCGGGTCTCCCACCATCCCACTATCACAAACTCCAGGCTGAAATCTGAGGAGCCACTCGGAAGAGCCGCCTGAGACAGGCAGATGATAAGCCGGCCAGAGCTGCTGGGGAGGGAGGACGAGTCTCCAGTGTCCCCTGGAAAATGACCCAAAGGCGGCAGCTACCCTTCCCCAAGCTCATTCTACCCAGACCTCACCAGGGAGCCCACCCTAACCCAGCCCATGCTCTCCAGAGCTCCCCTAAGACATGGCCCCTCCAAAAGCACCCAGTCCATCCCTCTTGCTGACTGATGAAGAACCAGAGAAGTGGGGGTCTTGCCCAAGTCACATTGAGGGCTTGACCCCAGACCCCCCAGCTGCTGCAAGTTTCTCTTCAGCACACAGGAAGGCTGTCCCAAACAATGGTCAGATCCTGTGAGGTAGGGGGCAAGGAGGGGGTGCAAAGCATCAGGTCTGAGTTCTAGGGGGTGGGGTGGGGAAGAGAGGAAAGGGCTTCAGGGTGGGGAGGGGACCTAGAGCTGGGAGCAGGATATCTGGTTCTACCCCCAGCTCTGCAACTAATTCACTGGGGCCCCATGACCTACTCCCTGCTCCTCTCCTAGACTCAGTTTCCCCATCTATAAACAGAGATGATGATGTTTTTGGCCATGAAAGTGCCGCACAGTGAATTAAATGACTGCACTTGTCCGAGTGCCTTGGGCACTGCTTGGCCCCTGGCAAACACCCAAAGGAACAGCTGCGATTCTGCATTTCTTCTCTTTCCATCTGTCCAGCTCCACCAGAGCTCCGTGGGGCCGGGCCGGGGCGTGTGCCCCTCACAGCACGGGTCGCAGGCTTGCGGGGTCCACCCCCTCCGCGCATCCCCGCGACCATGACCATCCGGTGCTCAGCATCTAGAAGGCCCAGGGCCGAGGAGGGCCGGCACCCAGGGCTGAATGAACAGCTGATGAGTGAGCGAGCCAGTGGCTGAGTCAAGCTACTCAGTTTCTTCCTCCCCAGCCTGACCCTCCTCTTCTCCCTTTGCAGCTTCCTGCCTCACCCCCCGCCCCCAGGTGGAAGCAGCAGGTGGACAGTGGGGAGGACCCTCAGCCAAGGGACAAATGTGCTGCTTCCCACAGACCAGCAGTCCAGGCACTGACCAGCTGCTCTCCGCTCACCACCAGCCCGAGCAAGGCCTTCCCCGTGGACCCCAACCTCCCAGCATGGGACGCCCAAGATCACACGTGTTAGCCCAAGACCCAGAACAGAGGCCCCTGCACACAGCCAGCCAGGCAGGCCAGGAACAAGGGGGAGCCGCCTGGGGCTTGGAACCACCAAGCCCCTCGTCTGTCAGTGAATTCACCTGTAGCACCAAATCTGGTTCCCATAGCAGAGTAAATGTTAGATAGGGAAACTGAGACCCGGAGCAGGAGGTGTCTTGTCCAAAGTCACAGAATGAGGAGCACATGGGTGGCTCAGTGGTTGAGCATCTGCCTTCGGCTCAGCGCATGATCCTGAGGTAGCAGGGTCCTGGGGTCCCAGGATCGAGTCCCACATCAGCACCCGCAGGGAGCCTGCTTCTCCCTCTGCCTGTGTCTCTGCCTCTCTCTCTCTCTCTCTGTGTCTCTCATGAATAAATAAATAAAATCTTAAAAATAAAAAAAGTCACAGAATGAAACAGAGGCAGACAGAAATAGAATAGGCCCCAGGGTTGGGAGATGGGGGGTCCTAATACCGCCCTATCCCCACCACAGCAATGGCCTTCCCTCTGAAGACTTTGTAATACATGAGATCCACTTCCCCAGACTCGGTGCCCAGCATTGTGGCCCAGAGCTCGTCGGCCCTGTCCCCACCACCTCTCATGAGCTCCTCTGAATCTCAATTTTCTCCTTTGTCAGTGGAGCTGACGATAGTACAAATCTTGTGATGTCGCTGTGAGGGTTAAATGCGACCCTGCCATTTGGATAGACATTTCTCCAAAAACTACATATGAAAGACGATCGCCATGGTTCATTGGTTAGAGAAGCCAAAATCAAATTCAGGGGGCGCCTGGGTGGCTCAGTCCATTGAGCATCTGCCTCTTGATCTCGGCTCGGGTCTTGGTCTCAGCATCGTGGGTTCGGGTCCCATGTTGGGCTCTGCACTGGGTGTGGTGCTTACCTAAAAAAAAAAACAAAAACAAAATCAAACCCACACCGAGGTGCCTGTTCACACCGACTAGGATGGCTGTAATCAGGAGGACAGACTAGACACCAGTGTTGGTGAGGATGCAGAGAAATGGGAGTCCTCGTGCATGGCTGGTGGGAACGTAAAATGATTCAGCGGCTTTGGAACATGATTTGACAGTTCCTCAAAATGTTAAACACAGTTGCCATCTGAGCCAGCAGCTCTCTGCCTAGGCATACACCCAAGAGAAACGAAAACATATGTCCACACAAAGACTCGTGCAGGGATGTTCATAGAAGCATTCTAGCCAAAAAAGAGGGAACAGCCCAAGAGTCCACCAGGGATGAATGGATAAATCAGATGTGGTAAATCCATGCAATGAAATATTATTTAGCCATTAAAAAAAAAGGGAATGAAGTGCTGATTCATGCTACAACATGATGCTCTGTGAAAGAAGCCAGTCGCAAAAGACCTTCCACTGTGTGTGGGTTTCGTTGATCTGAAAAGTCCTGAAGAGCCACATCCATAGAGTATGCAGGTGACAACGGGCAGCTGGGGAAGGGGAACAGGGCGTAGTGCGGATTGGGTTTCTTTAAGGGACGATCTAAAATTAGATGATGGTGATGCTTGTACAACTCCATAAACATACTAAAAACCATTGAATCACACACTTTTTAAAAAAGATTTTGTTTATTTATTCACGAGAGACACACACAGAGAGAGGCAGAGGGAGAAGCAGGCTCCCCACAGGGAGCCCCATGTGGGTCTAGATCCCAGGACCCCAGGATCACACCCTGAGCTGAAGGCAGACACTGAACCACTGAGCCACCCAGGTGTGCCCCAAATCACACACTTTAAATGAGTGAGTTTTTAGGGATGCAAGTTAGATCTTAATAAAGCTGTTTTAACAAATGAGACGCAGCGTCTGGTTGGCGCTCAGGGAGGGGTAATGGCTGGGGTTAGTATTCGTGTTATTTGCATTTGTATCCCATTCACCGCTCACAACAACCCTGCGGGGTGGGCATTTGGCAGATGCTGCACAGGGGCTGTTGGAGAAATGGGGTGTCCGACATAGGAAGTGATAGAGCCCCAACACCTCCCTGGCCTTCTGGACAAATGAGAGAGCAAGGCTGGGGGACCCTCAGGGCAGGCTTCCCAGGGGAGGTGGGCCGGGGCACCACACACTGCATTTTCACGTGCCAGGCTCTGTTGTAGACTGGGGGTTGGGGCGCCTGCATGGTCCCCAGGGTCCGACCTTCCCACCCTTCCTCACCCCAGACCCCTGTTTTCCATTTGTCAAAAGGGCTCCATCAGTGGTTTTCGAACTATGTTTCAAGGCACCCTGGAGCCAAGAAGAGAAAGGATGCCACTGAGGTCCCCCATGGGAGCCCACCCACGTCCTGTCTCCCCTTTAGGCCCTGCCCAACCTACAGGATGTGGCTGCCAAACGTAGGTGGGGAAGAGGAAGGCGTGGGGGTGGCGTACAGGAATCTGCATCCTGGGGACCAGGAGATGGGAACTCCAGGTGCCTGTAGCCTCGCTTCCGGCTCCAGACTAGGGAAGAAGACTTAGCCGCTGCCACTTGGGACACAGCTGCCTGGCTCAGAGCCCGGAGCCCTTCCCAGACGTGGTGCCAGCACTTCCTCTTCCCTTCTGGGAGAGGAGACGCTCTGGAGCCTCCTGCTTAGGGCCTGGGTCCCCAGGCCTACACGAGCCATGGCTCCAGCCACCCAACCCCAGACACTTTGGAGGGTGAAGCTGGACCTGTGAAGGATCCCCCGACTTTGGAGAGTTCACAAAGCCCCCATTATGCTTGCACAACTCTAACAGCAGCAGCCAAAGGCACACGCACACAGACAAGGCTGACAGGATCAGGCAAGAGAGAATGCAAGTGGCCAATGGGGCGTGGTGGGGCATGTGGCCAAGCGGAGCACCCTTGCCTCATCCAAAGGGCTCCAGCCGCCTATTGCCAGGCTTGAATTTCCAAAAGCCAGGATTTTAATGTGGAATCTCCAGATTTTGGGAAACATAGGGGAGCAAAACACATTCATGAACAGGGTCCAGCCAGTGGGTCACCAATCAGCAAATTATCTCAGTACCGGATACAACCTCCATCTCCGCAGGCCAGAGAACGGAGGCCAAGAGAGGAGAAGCAAGTCGCCAGCACCCCACCCAGTGTGGTTTGTGGCGGAGTCCACACTCAAAGCCGGGGCCCCCGTGGCAGACACAAGGAAGGACACTCTCAGTAAGCCCTTCTCTTGTATTCCTAAATAAATAAATAAATGACACATCCATCCGCAGTCTCGTGAAAGAGACGATGGGCCCCCACACAGCTCGGCGGTGGAGAGGGACGAGGGAGCCCCGTGTCTGTTGGTGTGGGCCGCGCTCCAAGGTGCGAGGAAGAACCTGCCACTTACGGTTGTGGGCTTAAGGTGGAGAACAAAAAGATAATATATATTTGAGTCTATCTGCATAGGCCGTCTCTAGGAGAAGCCTCCAGAAGACGACTGAAGGGGTGGGAGGGGGACGTTTCCACTCCACACCCTTTGATGTATTTTGATTGTTGGACATGCGTGAGCCTGTTAGCAAGTATATAGGGTGTTTGCTTTCATTGTCCCCTCTTCCCCTCTTTGTGTCATTCTCTGAGCCTGGGACTGAGCAAGGATTTGCAGGTGTCCTGGGGTCTGGGAGGCAGAGAGGATGGGGGAGGGGAGGTGCCCCAGATGAGGCCTACTGTTTACCAGGCCTCTGTGTGCTTGAGCCACTCGGTACCCCCAACAACTCTGTGATGTGAGGCAGTTATAACCACATTTTACAGTTGAGGAAACTGAGTCATGCGACCAGAATGTGGGGAAGCTGGCTCAGAGCTCAGGAGCCAGGCCAAGGAGTCCTTGCTCCTCTTTTCATGCCTCCCCTTTCTCAGCTGAGGATCCACAGCCTGGGGTCTGTCATAACCCTACACATGCCCCAGGCCAGGGCCCCTTCCTTCATGAGCTAGTGGGGCAGCTCCCGGTCCCTTAGCCATACCCTCACACTCCGGTCCATCCAGCTGGAGCAGCTGGATTCCTTCCGGGAATGGCTCAGCCCCAGGTCCAGAGACCATCTGGGTTCCAGCCAGAAGCTGGTTTCCACCCCTGAACTTCCGGTCCAGCTGGGGGCTGCACAGCCCCCCATAGAGCCTGTGTCGGGGGATCCCCGGGTATATCCTGCCCCAGGTGGGATTTGCAGGATGCCTCAAGAATTCCAGGTGTCCCCTTACACAACACACAGCATCACCAGATTAGTGCTCCCTCCATCCCTCCTGGAAGGAGACCAGAGAGGTTAGGCCAGTAGCCTAAAGTCACACAATAAATGAGGACTTGGGGCCAGTGACATCCCTTGGCTTCTCCCCGTAGAGGAGGACGGAATGACACCTCCTCCCAGGCTGTGATGGACAAGGACTGAAGGACCACAGTGTCAACACGGAGGTGAAAAAGACACGCTTCCCTGTGGAGAGTGAGGGGCTCTGGGGAGAGAGCTAGAAGCTCAGCAGGTGCCTGGGACAGCTGGGGAGGGGTGGTCAGGGAGGACTTGGAGGGGGTGTATGGAAGCCCCTGGGGCAGGGCAGCTGAGCCAGGAGGCGCCCTCTGTGGATGCCAAGGGGTATGAGCAGACGGGGCAGGAAGCCCACTGGGGGCCCGAGAGGGGCTTTCTGGGTGGAAGCGGAGGCGGTGTTCCTCAAGACGGAGAGCGAGGTCAAGGCTTGGCAGGTGATTCCTTGGCCAGTTCCTGCCGCGCCGGGGAGGAGAGCCCACCCCCGGGCCTCCTCTGCCGCCAGCCAGTGGTCAGGTCTGGGCTGCCCGATGCCCCCTGTGCTGACTCATGTCCGCCGGCTGGCCCTGGCGGGGAGCAAGGGGGCGGACCCCACTCCACGCTTGACCTTATCAGGCCTTGCTTGGGTCCAGCCGCCCGGACAGGGGCAGGGCCTCGGCACCTCCCCACCTCCTCCCTGCCCTGGCTGAGCAGGCCCTGCGTGAGCTCATGGGAGCCTGCGGCGGGGACAGGCAAGGAGGATGGTGGCCCGAGAAGGGCGGAGGGCGACAGCCTGGCTCGGGTGCCCTGTGGGGCTGCCCGTCGGCCCCCTGCCCGCTGGGCCAGAGCTGGACACGGCTATTTTTAGTTCTCAAATGAGGAACGGTGGGACCTGGGTGTAGCAGCTGCTATGGGGAGGCTTCTCATGGCAGCAGCCTGGCCCTGGAAGCACGCTCACACACACACACACACACACACACACACGATGCAAACACATGAACGCATGTGAATGAACACAGTCACCCACAGCAGCAGAGACGGGCCCACATGCACCTGCAGACACGCACGCATTCACGTGCACATGTGTACACACGCACACCACGCGGGCCTGCCAAAACACACAGAGGCCTGCACCCAAGACCCATCCAAGCATACACCCCAGCTGCACTCAACTACACAAGCACCCCAGGGCCCCCACCTGTGCGTACACACCTTGCCCTTACTTTGGACACTTCACCCACTTGCTGGCCCTTCTAGTGAGGCCCTTGAGGAGCTCCCAGCCGGTAGCTATAAACAGGCCGTGGCCACACAGTGGGCCTCACGCTGTGGTGAGCGTGGAACAGAGGGCTATAGCTGCACAGAGGAGGTGGTGGCCCAACCTGGGGCGATCAGGGAAGGCTTCCTGGAGGGGGAGGCCCCTGCAGGAACAAGCAGTGAAGAACCTACCTGTTTTAATAAAGCCTGGAGTAATTTTCTAGTGCCTACGAAAATAACCACAGCAGCCAATAGTCATAACAGCTCCCGCTTGCTCGCCCTATGCTCATGTCATGCCGGGCCCCTCCCTGCATCGTCCCGTCTCACCCTCTCAGGGCCCTGTGGGGCAAGTACCAGTACGATCACTATCTGCAGAGAGAGCACATGGCTGCTGGGTGTGACACCCAAGCCTATTCTGAGACACTGGCAGTGACTCTCTTGGCCATGGGGGCTTCCTTACGACCTAGTGGCTGAGTTCCAAGAGCAAGTGTCCCAAGAGGTGGGCCATGGAAGCTGCCATTTCTCACGGCCTGGGTCTAGGCTCCGACATAGCATTATTTCCTCCATATTGTGCAAGAATCCACAAGAGTCAGATGCAAGGGAAGGAGGCGTAGACCCCTACCTCTCAATAAAAGGAGGGTGAATAACCAGGGGGAACCGGGACGGTGTGTTCTAAAACTGCCAGAGTGAGGATGGAGGGGGCCCAAGGCAGGCAGCTAGCCAGTCTAGCCCAGAGCCCCCTGCCCTGCCCCGACCCCAGACCTCCAGCTGAGGCTATCAGGTCAGCCTGAGACCAAGTGGCCCCACCTCCTCTACCCCCATCTGGCCCTTTCCATGCACATGTTTTGAGTGGCACATAGAGGGGCCATTGTGTGTGGCTCCCGAAGCCCAACTGGCCTGGTACCTCAGCTAGAAAGGAGCAGCCTATGTGGGGCAGAGGAGCTGGGTGCCCAGGCTGGGGAGGTACTTCACTCCATGCCAGTCTCCCCAGCCCCCCCCTCACCAGGGTCCTAAGGCCCCAGTCCTATCTCCTCTGCTTTCTTCTGCACACCCCAGAGGGACAGAGACCCACAGAGGGTTTGCAAGAGGTTACTCAAGGCTCCCCCTGAGTGAGACCCCAGCACAGATGTCCTTTCCAGGGCCCTTCACCCAATGCCTTTGAGTCTCCTGGCTCTGGGGTTGAAAGTCTCCAACACTATAAAATCCAGAAGTCCATTTCCATGCTTCTCTCTTTCTCAAGAGTCTACAGTTTCTCATACATATTGACTCCATCTGACGAAACCAATCAAATTGCAAACCAGCTCACGCTTTGACCCAGGAATTCCCTTTCTAAGGAAATTTCTATGCATCACCAACCACCAAGCAGATGCCAAAGGGCTGGAGCAAAGACGCTCGTCGTGGCATTGCGTCTGATGGCGAGGAGCAGGAAACGACCTGCATGCCCATCAGCCAGGGCTCCTTGAAGGAGGGACCGCAGGTCACACAGGGACTAGTAGAAGGGATGAAGGCAGCTGTAGAGGGAGAACCTGGACCTTCTCCCAGACACACGTGGGTGGGTGGGTGGGTGGGCGGGCGAGAGCCTTTGACAGAACATCCCGAGGGGTGTGCACAGATTTGAGCTTTTTAAGAGCACAGTCTCTGTACGATGTAGTCACGTGCGGAGAGCAAAGAGAAGCCCCTGGGGGGACAGAGGGCAGACTGTGAGGGGCGGGGGACCCGGGTGTGTACCCTGTGGCTGCTGTAACAAATCACCACAGACTTGGTGGCCAAAGACGACACATAAGGACTGATTCTCTTAGTCCCGGAGGCCTCATTACATGAAGGTGTAATGAGGGCCACGCTCCCTCCAAAGGCTCCAGGGGAGGATCCCTCCTGCCTCTTCCAGCTCCTGGTGGCTCCGGTCTGTGGGGCTGGTGGCTGGTCCCCCCAGTCTCTGCCTGTGTCCCAGATGGGTCCTTCACTCCCAGGGCTTCATTTTCAAATATTCCTCTCCTGTCTCGTGCTGGGTTTAGGACCTACTCAATCCAGTTATGATCTTATTTTGAAATCCTTATTCTAATTACACCTGCAAAAGAACTTTATTCCACATAAGGTCACGTTTGGAGGTTCTGGGTGGACATGAATTCTGCGGGGACTCGATTGAACCCTGACAGGGCGGGAAGGCCCGTATGCCTTCCTACAATGAGAGCATGCTTATGCATTTATGGATTACTTGTGTTATTTCCTTTTAATTTCCCAAACTTCTAAAACCCCAGAAGACCATGTGTCTTCAAAGACCCCTCCTCGCCTTCTAGGGTTCAGGTCTCAGGCTCTCTAGGAGGCCAGGTCCTCAGAAATGAGGTAAAAATGGTCACCATGGGCAGGGCTGACATTCACAGCCCAGCACGTCCTGGGAGGGTGAGCTCATCCTGGGGACAGGGGAGAGGAAAGGAGAGTCGGGGGGGGGGGGCTCTTCGTGGCATCAACGACCCATTCGCCACTAGGGATCCCCCCAATATCCTGGACATTCACTGATCCCAGCCCCTCGTCCCCCAGATGAGAAAAGAAAGGATTTGGCCCAGGTCACTGCCTGAATTAGGAGTCCCGTGTCCCCTCCTTACTGCTTCTCAGCAAGTACCTTGCCCCCAAATCTCCTCCATGCCACCAGCTGCAGTGCCCAGCATTCCCACTACAGAATCATTCTGCTGGGTTCACCCTGGGAGGCAAGCAGGACAGCCAGGCAAATGAGGGAAACTGAGGCTCAGGCTGGTGACAGAGTAGAAGGGTCAGAACCCACCCCGGGCCCGTCCTGTCCAGTCAGCAGACACTTGCTGGGCTTAGACAGTCCTTGGTGCTGGACACCAGGGAAGCTTGCCGTGGGCCCTGAGGAGCCCAGCAGAGCCCGTGTAACTGAGGCCGGGAGGAAGCCCCAGAGCCCTCCTCACCCCACCTGGCCTCTTGGGCTCTGTCTCCCTTCCTCTGGTGGCCCTTGCCCTGCCTCTTGCCCTGTCCCCTGCCATCCCCAGGCTACACTGTGGCCAGGGCCAAGGGCAGAGCAGGGCTTGCCCACAGCAGTGACATAGCTGCCCTGTCTGCATCTGCCTCCGTGTGGCGGGCCTCACCTGTGGGTCTCTCTGCCCACACTGGTGGCTGGGGAACCGGGGGCTGGGGAGAGGGCACCCTGGTCTCAGACCCACTCTACCAAGCCCCCATGGGTCTTAGTAATTAATTAATCATCAGGCTGTTTAAAGATTAACAACAGTATGATGTTGGGGGGAAAGTCTTAACCCGTGATGGGGGCACAGAGGAGGAGCTCACCCCCTCCCTGGCGACCCCTGGACCTTGCGACACACACGGGTGGGGGTGGGGGTGAGAAGGGATCTGGCTCTGCACCGCCCCTGCCCCTCCCTGCCTCGCTTGGTCTCTAAGGAGTTAGGGCTGAACTCAGAGCGGGGGCTGGGGATATAAGGTGAGGCAAGAAAGCTCCTCCCAAAACAAAAGTCCCAGGCTTGGGTCAGATCCCCGTCCACAGGCATTCACCTGGGCGGCATGACCTCAGGTGAGTGACACCCCGCACTGAGCCCCCGTCTCCTTATCTGCTAACAGAGGGTATTACCTGACAGGGTGGCCTGAGGATTCTCTAAGATAGTGTCTGCCAAGTGGACGCCGCGAGCCTGGCGTTTAGGAGGTGCTTGGCGTCTTCCTCCAGGGACCTGACACCCTAAGTCTGTGCGTTGTGTCTGCCCACCCCCGCCCCCGCCGCCACTGCCCCAAGTGTCAGAGTCACTCCCTTCTGCAAGTAACAGTCAAGTTCAAGTTTGATTCCAACCCCCAGGGAAGGGAAAGTGGCCCTTTCTCCAGGGCCAGGTGGGAAGGTGAGTCAGCTTCCTCACCTGGGCTGATTCACACCTGTGTTGGGGGCGGAGCGGGGAAGAACCAGACAGGGACACTTTCATCCCTTCTTTGTGGGGCAGCCACATCCACAGGCCCAAGCCGGAACGGGGAGGGGGGTACTCAGATGCACCCCGCCCCAGTGGTGATGTTGTCCCTGAGGCCCCGAGAGGGGCAGAGAGGCCCCACACAGCGCCCTGGAGGCATCACGCCGCCCACCTCCCCCGCCTCCCCCTGCACCGTTAGGTAACAGCCCTGCCCTGCCCACCAGCCCAGCCACCGACTCTCCTCCCTCAGGAGGTGCCCAAGGGGTCAGCGAGCGTGACTCAGGAGTGGGAAAGGCCCATGAAGTCATCCAGCGGCCACCTCGGGAGCTCAGGAGCCTGTCTGGACCCCGGGCTCACCGGCCGGTCGGGGAGTTCCCCAGGGAGGGGCCATCTGCTCCCCTGGCTGCGGGACAGAGCTGGCCCCGGGACAGATGGACACCGTCCGGAGCCCGCAGCGCTCGACTCCACCTGCCCCAGGCGTCCCCTGGCCCACGCAGCCGCCCTTCCCTGCAGCCCTGGGGGGGCGGGGGGGGACGCCTCCAAGAGGCCGCTGGCCCGGAGCCCGGGGCCTGGCCAGACTGACTTAGAGAACAGGACCGATGGCTTTCATCGCCTGCTGGGCGCGCCACCTGAGCATCCCAAGCTTTTAATACCGTGACCGTCAGAAAAACTGAAGATCAAGTGTTACCGAGACCCAAGGGCCCAGACAGGAGAGTAACAGACCCGGGTTCTGGCCGCAGCTGTGGAGCCGATCCCAGCACCTCCTGGGCCTCGGTTTGCTCCTCTGTAAAGTGGGGATCATGAAAGCCACCGAGCCGCTGGTCCAGTGGCTGGGAGGATAAAACGAGCCCACGGGGCAGCGTCCTGGCAGAAAGCAGACGGGAGGGGCTTTAGAACAAGCGATCTTGGACAAGGAGCCACTCTGAGCTGGACAGATGAACTGTGCAGAGGTGCAGGGGAGGAGCCGGGAGCGTCCCCAGAGCTGAGGGGCAAGGAGGGGCTGAGGGCAGAGCCGGGGAGAGGGGCGGCAGGGAGGAAGGCCACACACACAGGAGCTTGGGTTGGGGGGAAGGCTGGCTGGATGGAGGAGAGCAGGGGTGAGACACCCCTCGGGTCCTGCACCCCCATCTGCTAGCGCCTCCCGTTGGCTGAACCCACTAGAAGCTGCTGAGAGGGAAGCCCGCTGCCCTGAAAACCCCCTGATCAAGGCAACCAAGAGGCAGGATGAGAAGTGTAGCAAAGGGACCAGGGGGCAGCAAGCAGAATGTGATCCGAAAGATACTGAAAACATCTTCATTCAGCAAAGGTTTACTGAGCAGAGCCTTGACCAGGCTTTGTTCTGGGCCCAGGGACAGCGGGGTTGACCCAGACAGACCAAGTCCCCGCTCCGTGGACAGAGCGGCCCCAGCAAGAGGGAGGTGATGGGGCCTTGTGAGATATTTTAACCCAAAGAAGTCCCTACAGGACCATCAGAGACCCTTTATACAGACAGGGAAACTGAGGCCAGGAAGGAGGCAGGGCCTCGCCCTAGGCCACCCAGCGAGCCAGCGGCACGGGGCAGCTCAGGGCGCCCGCCCCCATCATTCCTCCAAGGCCCAGGAGGTTGCTCAGGCTTGCAGGGAGCAGGGACCCAGGAATTCCCGGTGTGCCCGTGCCTCCCGAGGCCCTTCCGGGCTCCGCCGAACCACGTGCGGCAGGGTGGGCGCGAGGCCACCGTCGGCGAGCAGGCCACGAGGGGAGTGATGTGCTCACATTCCCAGACAGGCCAGCGCATTCCTGCTGGGGTGCCACCATGCCACCCACGCCGCCCCACCCCGCTCCCCCGCACACAGTGCCCATTGTCTGCCCCAGACACTTTGAGCTGCCGCTGCCCCGGCCTCCGACACCGCCCCACACCCCCCTGTTGCCACGTGGGGCTCCACAAGCTGAAGCACCCCTGCGCCTGCCCCCAGCCCCAAAGGGCAGCGGTGCCAGCTATCTCAGAACCAAGCAGTGATCAATCAGAGAAGGAGGGCGCCTTGCCCCAAGTCACCCAGACCAAAATCCAAATCCCTGGACACCACCTCCATCCCCCCCTATTCATTTCTCTTCCCTAAGAACTCGTCTTCCAAAGCCCTAGCCCCAGGGAGCCGCTGGATGCTCCTCCCAGGGGCCTGGCCGGGCTGGACCCCTGCGCCCTCTGGCGCACGTCACCCTGCCGGGCTGTGAATATCCCCATTTTACAGTCCAGGGGCCCAACTCAGGAAGGATGGAGCTTGCCAAGGCCACCCAGCGAGGAGCAAGGGAGATGAGATCTAGCCCGGGTCGTGAGTCCCAGCCCACGCCCTCCACCTCCTGCGGGGAGCAGCTCGGATCAGAGCAGGCCCGGTGGGCGGTGCAAGGAGAACATCCAGGGGGAAACCGTGTCCAAACCACCCTCACAGCCGGGTGTGTTCACTGTGCGCAAAGGCTGGGCCGTCTGGCAACGTCCGTTCACTTGTCCATCGCCCCTAAAATGACAACTGCCCATCTCTGTTTCGTGCCTTCTGTTTCTCCTGAGCCCTCGTGGTGACCTCACAGTGCCCACAGTCCATATCTGTACACCTGTCCTCAGTTCCCTCCCCAGGACACCTTCTCTCGCTGGCTGCAGGGCTCGCCTCTCTGGCCACGTCCTTTTGCTTCCTTCCTACCTCCTCCTGCTCTCTGCTTTACAACAGGCTGTTCTCCTGTTCCTCGGCGGCCCCCCACCCCCGCCCCGCCTTGTGGACTGGAAGGTGTGTGCCAGTGGGGATTTCGGTCTCCTGCTGCACGAGGTAGATGAGGGAAGAGAAGAATCGAGACTGATGATTAGATTTTTTTAACTCAACGTACCTGTAAAACAGGCTCCCGGATCGAGAGCCAGACCATTTCTGGCTTCCCTTCTTCTCCTTCTGGTCAGTACCCAGCCACCCACCTGACCACCAAGGGGGACCACCCTCCGGCTCTGACCCTTCTTGACCTGCGCGTACACGCAGCCAGGGCCCATTCGTCTGTGGGCTGTGACTTTCGTGGCCGACGGGGGATTTGCCAGTGGTGTTGTGTGCAGCCAGGAGGATCTGTGGGCTTTTGGCTGAAGAAACTAGGTGAGCAGTGGTGCCATCTACTGAACTGGGGGTGGCCAGGGAGGAGCAGTTTCGGGGTGGGGGATCAGGTGTTCCGTTTGGGGCCGTGGAAGAGGCAGCAGGACTGGGGTGGTGACCAAAGGCAACATCAGCTTCTTGGTGCCTTTAAAGCTTGGTGCTGTTAAAGGGAGTGTTGGAATTATCTGACCTACTGAGGGAGTTCTCTTCCGTAGGCTCAGGGCCACCTGCTCGGGGTCAGGCCCCCCCAACCTGCTCTCCACCGGAGGACCCTGCTTGGACCCTGACCTGTATTTCAGGACAGGAGTTGAGGCCCAGCAAGAGAGAGTGACTTGCCCAAGGTCACAATTGGTTAGGGTTGAGCCACAATTTGCTCTGCCGAGAAAAACCTCTGCCCTGGCCTCTGGGTGTGCCACTGTGGCTTGGAGGGACCCGACTCGTGTCCAGATGAGGGCCTGGCCCTCGGTTGAGGGTCCAGGTTCAGAGTAGCACAGTAAGCCATGAAGGCTCCCCATGGGATGCAGGCCTGGCGATGGGCCAGAGGAGCCTGGAGCGGGATAACCCCCACCTGAGGTCACCGTCTCCCCCGCAGTGACATCACTGCTCTGGGCCGCACAGCTGGAGGACCACGCAAGCTGAGGCGGGCCAGGTAGGCAGCTGGAAGCACGTCACCAACCCCGGGGCAGCCCCCATCACCCGCCAAAGCCCCCTGGGGATGACTGGCCTCCGTGTGCCTTGGAAACCAGAAGGCACCCATCACCTCTGGTCCGAGTGCCTCATCTCACAGAGAGGGACACTAAGCAGAGCCTCTCCCAAGGTTAGCAAGAGAACAGTAAAGCCTGGGAGGAGCCCAGCACAGGGCACTGTCCGCAGCCAAGGGCCGTGGTCCCCAGCACCCTGCTGCGTGAGGGCCCGGGGAGAAGCGTGAGCAGTGGAGGAGGGCTGTGCTCGAGAGAGATGACACCCAGGGCCCCCCGAAGGCCAGGTGGCTCCTGCCCCCAGGAACTCACAGGAACACAGCTCAGACGGTGTCCATGTTTATCGCCTGTCCTCGCACAGAATGTAAGCAGCCTCTCCCCACTCGCAGCTGTGTCCCCAGAACCTAGCGCAATGCCTGGCGTGTAGTAAGTGCTCAGCAAACCTTTGAATCAACAAACGAATCTCTATAGAAGGGCAGAGAAGGATGCTAACACTGTCATCACCGGTGCACACGATGGGACCACAGACAAGATTGGAGGTTGTG
Source organism: Canis aureus (assembly GCF_053574225.1). Taxonomy (NCBI): domain Eukaryota; kingdom Metazoa; phylum Chordata; class Mammalia; order Carnivora; family Canidae; genus Canis; species Canis aureus. Next base: position 28,480,766 of record NC_135621.1, on the reverse strand, counting down.
GTCAGAACTCACCCACATCCTGCCCTCTTGCCCCACCTGCCTGTCCTACCTTGGGTGTCCATAGACCAGGGCTCCTTCCCAACCCCACTCCCCCACTCAGTCCTGACTTCCAGTATGTTCCCTGCCCCTTCCCACAGCTCCTCCTTCCCCGGGGGCTTTTTGGGAGCAAGCGGGAGGAATTCCTGGCCTCTAGTCAGGGGAGATGCCCCGGCAGGCGGGAGGCAGTGCACACACGCCAGGGACCGCTCCAAATTCCAGCTCCCACGGGCCGGCTGGGAACATGCCAGAGCGAGGCCAGGGAGGGGCAGGGAGCCCCTTCGCAGGAGCCAGGAGGGCACAGGGGGGTCTGGGAGGAGGGCTGGTGCATGGGTGGGGGGTGCTGAAGAAGCAGACCGTCAGAGTGGACGTGGTCAGGGCCCCAAGGGCAGAGAGCTCACCACCTCCAGTGCCCAGACGGGAAGACTGGGGCCCCCTGGTGTCAAACTCTGAGCTCCTGACTCTTGGCAGGTCAAAGATCTGGGACGGTGGGTGTTACAAGGGCATGAGGTGGGCGCTCCATCTGTGGCCAGACACCATACGCCCACAGAAGAAGAGGGGCGTCTGAGAGGCTGGTTCGCATGAGACCCTGTAGAAAGAGCCCTGCACCGGCAGTGGGAGGTGGGGGGTGTCTTGGGCTGCCCCTGCCCTCACTGGGGCCAGGTGAGCCCCTCCCTCCCCAGCTGTGTCTGGGACCTCCCCTCATTGATAAGGGGCTGCCCTGGGTGGGCTTGGCACCCTCAGCCCCTGTGAGTTCAGGCGGCAACAGGTGGGGGACCAGGGAGGGAAGGTAGCAAAGCCTGTGGAAGGCTCTTGGCCTGACCTCTTCTGGGTCCCCCTCCTGTCCCGTCCCCTGCTGGTTCTGGGTCAAGGACCTGAGCCATGAGCCCAGGCAGTGGCCCCTGCCAGGCTGTTAGTGCCGGGGCTGCCGCCAAGGCCCACAGCAGTGCACCAGGCCGGCCACCGCGCCCCCCGCCACCCTCCAGCTCCCACAGCACTCTCAACCCACAGAGCGGTGTTGGGACTGCGGACAGCTGGATGCAGACTTTCAGAACCACAGAGGCTTTGAGCTAGAAAATTCTAGCACCCCAGGTTCTTACAACCAGAAAATTCCAAGACCATCGAATATTGGAACATTTTCCACTCCAGGCCCAAGGTTCTTATAACCAAATAATTTCAGAAATGCAGCATCTTGCAACCAAAGATCATAACCATGGAAATGGATTTAGGGAATAATGGGAGCGGGCTCTGAGTAGCAGCAAATTCCCAAACAAAAATCCCATTGTCCCAGAGGACACCAGCTTGCAATCTTCCCATCGGCCAGGCAGCCAGACAGCCAGACCGAAAGCCATCCTGGAGCAGAAGGAGCCAGCCCCCGGTGGGGGGGTCATTCCACAAGCCCCTGCCTTGGGGCTGTGTCTCTGGGCCTGAATAGCAAAGGCGGGAAGAGAGAGGGCGCTTCTGAGCAAACAAAAGGAGCTGAGGGCCTGTCCTCTGGGTCCTGGGCAGGTACCTTTGCCAAGAGAGGAGAAAAGAAAGAAAGCCGTTGATGCCACAGGTTTGGGTGGCGGGTATGTGGTCACGGGGGGTGGTGGCAGGATCTACCCCTCCCTGGGTGCAGGAGCTCAGAATTTTCTCCTGGCAGGAAGGGCCCACCCTCCTAAGAATGGAAAACAATCCTTGGCATCTGGCCCCTGAGGCGTGCAAGGTCCTTGACAATCAAGCATTATTATCCTTTCTGCCTCACCCAGTGCAGAGGGGAAACCGAGGCAGGTGGGGTCTCTGTCTAAACCAAGAACCTGAATCGGCCCCTGGCAGATTCCAGCGGTCCTCGTGTCTAGTGCAGGAATGTCAGTGCTAGTGCAGGAATGTCAGTGCAGCGACAGCCACCAGGGCGGAGCCTGGGTCAGCCCTGGCAGGGCAGGCGGGAGCGGAGACCAGGACCAGAGAGCGCAGTGGTTTGCCCAAAGCCACCCAGTGCGCCGCGGCAGAGCCTCTTAATGCCTCTACAGACTCATCTCTAGGGCCCCCTCTTCTAGGAAGGCTCACGCCCCCCTGAGACCCTGTGCCCCTTAAGACTTTACCACTCCATGCCAAGCTCTGTGCTCTAACTACTGTGTTTTTATGGGTTATGTTGTCTAAGTAATTTGTAGAGAAATGTCTCATCTTTCCAGCCTATGCTGGGGTGCTTTCCCCGTACCGACCTGGAACCAGAAGCCTTGGGTCGAAGCTTCCACACCCCTGCTCAAACACCTACAATGGCTCCCCACTGCCCCGGGTAAATGCAGGCAGGCACTTCCGGGACCGGGTCCTGTGGCTGCACTGTAGTTCCTTGGTGCCCCTGGCCATAGGTCCCACCAGGTTCCTGCAGCTGCCACAAGGCCGGCTCTCTCCCTCACTCCCTGCTCCCTGTAGCCCCTTGCCCTCCTCCCTCCTTCTGGGGCCAGAGCATCCTCACCCACCCCCCTCAGCTGAGACCACCTGCTGGGGGCAGCTACCTCCTCCAGCCTCCTTGGATTTCCCTCTGCTACTCTTGCCCCTGGGCAGGTGGTGGCCGCCACCTGGGTGCCTGGTACCTGAGGCTGGGCTGGGTCTCACCCAGGCTGGATCTGAGACCAGTAGCAATTGTGCCTCTTTACTGAGGTCCCACTGCTGGCTTCAGCCCCTCATGTGCTTTCGCTCATCAAATCCTGCAACAACAATAGGAGGTGGGTTGTTGTCCCATCATCCCCATTTTTCAGATTCCAAGGCTCAGGCAGTGTGGCTACATTGCTTCCTCAAGGTGACACCATTAATCGGGCAGAGTGACCCTGAAAGTCTGACTCCAGAGCCCACATGCTCCTCCATCAGGTCACAGCGCCCAGGGAGGGGGACGACAGAGCACTGAGCCCCACAGTGCCAGGGAGCTGTGGGGCATCTGGGACCAGGGACTGCTGAGCCAGGACCTCTTCGCTCAACCTCTGAGGCCCCAAGAGGGCGGGCCCCTTGTTCCTGGACCCCCACGGACACCTGCACACAGAGACACACCATCTCTCATCCTCTCTCTCACACCCACACACAAGCACGCGGACATGCACACACAGCTCACCTATGCGCACACACACACATGCACGCATGTGTGTAGACATGCACAAAGAGCACATGTGCACACATCTGCAGGCACAGATTTGGACACATAGCTCATGCATGCAGACACGTGCTCACGGAACACACATGTGCACACATATGCACACATAGGCACATATGCACCAGTGCACACATCCATGTGGACACCCATATGCGGTGCACACATGGAGACACATATGCACACACATGCACAGATGCACATGTGCATGTGGACATGCACACAGCTCACGCGTGCAGACACCCGCAGAGAACACAATTGAACACACATGCGCTGACTCGCACACAGATGCACACATGTGCATGCATGCACACGCACACACACGTACCCCGGGCCGCTGGAACCGGCTGCAGGAAGCCCTCAGCTGCTCAAGCCTTTTTCACTTCAGCTTTTCCTAAATTTGCTTTGAGGAAGTTGCGGCCGCCTCCGGGTTCTCCTCTCTCTCTCACGCGCTCCAGACCACATCCCTTCCCTCCCCAGCTTCTCTGGAACCTGGAGCACAACGACCAAAATAAGGGAACAGGGAAGACAGTCAACGTGATGAGTAAGGCCATTCTACCTAAGGGTGGCAAGCGATAGGGCTGGAAAAGAGAAGAGGTGGGCCGGGGAACATCAGGAGAGTGGGTTGCGGTTTTCGCCGGGGTGGTCAGGAGAGGCCAGGCTGGGAAAGCAGCATTTCTGCAAACTTCTAGAGGAGGAGCATTCCAGGACACGGGGAGAGCTGGTGCAAAGGTCCTGAGGCAGCCATGCATCTGCCACAAGAGAGGAACAGAGAGGAGGCCATGCCACACAGATGAGTACAGGGAGGGAGGGAGGTGAGGTCAGGGACCGGGCACTGCGGTGACTGGGGCTGGTACTCTGCATTCGATGGTACTCTGCTAGCAGGGTTTGGGGCAGAGAAAGGAAGCACATTTTTTTTATTACTGTGGTAAAATCCACATAACGTAAAATTTACCATCTTGAGGATGTTTAAGTGTACACTGTAATGGAATTAAATTCATTCACAACGTGGAGCCAGCACCTCCAGCACCCCACAACTCTATTCCTCTTCTGAAGGAAGAGACTCTGCACGGAGGGGGCGCAGCTCGACTCAGGCTTTAACAGGAGCACTGTGGCTGCCAAGGGGAGAATAGACATGAGCCTCCAGCATGGAAGCCTGGAAGCCAGACGGAGGGCAAGAGAGAGTAGGGCACCGACCAGAGGCAGGACCCCCGGGTTCCACCACGGCCATGCCTCCCTGACCATCTGGGGAACCCCGACAAAATCACCTCATTCTCCAATTCAATACCTTCAGCCAGCTGGCTCTTGGGCAGGTATTTACTGTATTGAACACCTACTATGTGCTCAGCACCTGCTGGGTGTGCAGAGCATAAGAATCGCAGGACAGACACAGACACGGCCCCTGACTTGAGGAGGTTGCCATCTGCCTGGGAAGTTGGACGCGGAGCCTAAATCAGCAAGAATAGATAACGTGATGGCTGATGGCCACCGTGAGTGGCGAAGGAGAAGCTGAGACAGCAGGAAGAGCCGACATTAGGTCACTCTGATAGGAGGCGGGTGTCTCGGAAGGCTTCCAGGAGGAGGTGACATTGGAGCCCAGCCCAGAAGGGCAAGCCGCCACTGCCCACGGCAGAAAAGAGAGGAAAGCATTCCCGGCAGGGGACAGCCTATGCAGAAGCCACCTGCCTCTATGAAAGCCTTCCTCCCCGTTCCCTCTTCCAGGTAAAGGGGTCCGGGGGGCCCGTGGGTCAAGTCCAAGTTCCTCTTCTGTGAAATGGGGGTCCTTTTAGTGCCCGTCTCCCCTAGATAGGAAGAGTAAATGAGCCAATGCTTGGCAAGTGCCAGATGCGGCGTCCGGCACACAGCGCGTGGACAGACCACAGGGGTCAACTTCCCTGCCCTCACCCACCCCACGGTGGTCTGGAGAACTGGGGCCCCCCTGGCTCGATGGAAGGTCTCAGGAAAGACCTTCCAAAACCCACCCCCAAATCTCTCCCCAGCTTGCTTCCTGCTGTGCCTGAAATTTCTCTATTAGAAGCTCATTCCTTTGAATTGTGCTTCCCCACTCTTCCAGAACCACCCATCCCATTCAGGTTAGCCGTGGGCAAGGTATTGCTCAGCCTTCCCAGCTCATGCCAAGCCTCCCTCTTTCAGAAACTCTTCCCCGATTGCCGCAGCCCATGGAGTCTCTCTCCTCGCTCTGCGCTGGCCTTTGGCCTTCAGAGTCCCAGCCTCAGAGCTGAAAGGGCCCCAAGAAATCGTCCAACCCAGCCCTCCCTGACACCCCATGCTTCGGATGAGGAGTGGGAGCCCATGCCGAGTCCTTGGAGGAGGAGCAGGGACGGGAGCCAGGCCGTCCGGATAGCCAGCCTGGTCACTGTCCAGGACGCCGCGCACCAGTGCAGATCAGATTTACCATTTGCTTTTTTAAAACGGATTCTAAAATATCTCACACGGTCCCAAAGGAAATGCGAAAGCGCCTCCCGCATCACAGGACTCCTCCGGGGTGGCTCTTCTGCTGGGCGACCCATGTACACCTGGAGCTCCTTCACCTGCCTGCCGAATGGAACTCCCAGGGCCAGGGAGGCCACGATTCCCTCGAACACCTCTCGGGCCGCTGGACCTCTGGGTCGCTTCCAGGTTTGTGCTATTGATCAGGACTTTAAAGATAAAAGCGAAGCTGTGAACTCCAGGCTCCGAAGCCTCACGTGAAGCACGCTCACCCTGAGGGCCAAACCAAACAGCTGTGGGCCGAGTTGGCCCCTGGGCAGGGCTCAGCGGGCCTTGGGTCCCAGACCAGGCACGGAGCCGCGTGCTGGCTGTGTGAGCCCGGTGGGCCAGCTGCCCTCTCTGAGTCCTGGTTTTACCATCTGTGAAATGGGAGTAATATTGCCTATTCGCTGCGGTGTCCACACATTCAGTATTTGCTGATGGGGAGTGGGGGCCAGACGTTGAGCCAGGACTCTGCGCCAGGAGCCAAGCGGGCCACATCGTCCACCTGATCCTGTGGAACCTCCACTGTGGCCCTCAGAGGGCTGTCACCACCCTGGGAAGAAAGAGCCAGGATCCGGCCCCAGCCAGCTCTTCCCCAGGTCCCACGCGGGGCCATCCCAGCTCAGCCAAGAGGCCTGGGTCACGTGACTCTGGTGGTCCCGCGTGGCTGAGACACAGCGGCCTGCGACAAGCTGGAAGGCAGACGGGGACCAAAGAGCGAGGAGTCCTGAATGCCACACCAAGGTGCCCGCCGCGTGGTGCTTGATGAACGATTTGGACATATGAATAAGCGAATGTGCCGTGTGGAGCCATCGAAGGCTCTTGAGCAGGGGAGGGCCTGCCTTTGACTGAACACAAACGTTCAGGGCTTTAGCCAGTGCTGGTCCCAGGGAGCAAAGTGCTCGGCGCAGCGCCCGATCCCTGGGCTTGTCCCTCCGGAACCTCTGTCCACCCTCCACCCCTGCTCTGGGGTCGGATGGCCTCAATCCAGCTTCTTTGCTGGCTTCTGGGGTTCGGCCGGCAGGAGACCCACATGTTGAGGACGGTGGTGTGCTGGTGAATGTTTGTGTTGTCATGCCAGCGTGGTCACGGGCCCCGGCCGTGATGGGAACGGTGCGGTCGTGTCAGTGTGGAGGTGTGCCTATGGTTCAAGTGGGGTGACGACAGCACTCGTGCCTCCTTGAAGGGTATTGTGTGAGTGGCACGAGGCACATCCCTGCCTGGCCCGGCGTCCGTGCCCGGAGAGTCTTCCCATAGTGACCATTGCCTGAGTCCCCATGTTGTGCCTCCGGCCTGGTGACAGGGCTCTGAAGACTGCCCTGGCATGGGGCGGGGGCCTGCTGGGAGCCATCGGGGACGAGGTGGTGGCTGGTGAGGATGGGGAAGTGGCAAGCTGGCTATCTTTAGCGCCTTCTCTCATAGCCCTTTCCTCTGCCTGTTGCTGGGGCCAGGCGGCAGCCAGCGTGGAGGGCCACTTCTCCATAGTCATGTGAAGCCTGGTTGGCCTGGAGGCCGGCTGTGGGGCCAGGGCCCCCACCTGTCTGCCGCAGCCCTGCAGGCAGCATCCCCCACAGCACCCATCTGTCAAGGACCATGCTGGGAGCCTGCGAAGGGCAGGGGGCAAAGGGACTGGGTGCGCTGCAGGCGCTGCTGGGAAAAGCCGCCCCTCCCCTGGCGCACCTGCAGCCTCCAGGCACCTACTCCGGGAGGGCAGCGCGGTGTAGGGCTTGGCGCTCAGTTTCTGGCACCTGGATTTTTTTTTTTTTAAGATTTCATTTATTTGTTCATGAGAGACACAGAGAGCGAGAGGCAGAGACACAGGCAGAGGGAGAAGCAGGCTCCGTGCAGGGAGCCCGATGTGGGACTCGATCCCAGGTCTCCAGGATCACGCCCTGGGCTGAAGGCGGCGTTAAATCGCTGAGCCACCCAGGCTGCCCTGGCACCTGGATTTGAATCCCTGCTTCAGCATCTGGAGAGTCCCGTGCAAGGGGCCACTACCCAACTTGTACATTTTCATTGTGAAGACAGGGGTGACAACAGGAGCACCGGCTCCTGGGGCTGTGATGAGCCCTCAGGGAGACAGCATACAAGACGCCTGGCAGGGGCGCCTGGGTGGCTCAGCAGTTGAGCATCTGCCTTAGGCTCAGGGCGTGATTCCGGGGTCCTGGGATCGAGTCCCGCATGGGCTTCCCACAGGGAGCCTGCTTCTCCCTCTGCTTGTGTCTCTGCCTCTCGCTCTGTGTCTCATGAATAAATAAACAAAATCCTAAAAAAAAAAAAAAAAAAGATGCCTGGCCTAACATAGTCCAGCTCTGTGCCCTCGCAGGATTCTCTGCATCTCTCTCTGGACCCCCAGTTTCCCATCTGTAAAATGGGAATCATGGTTGTGAGGATTGAAGTAACCTGAGGGGGTGTCTACCACCAACAGGCCTCGGCAAGAGTAGGTGCTCAACAAATGGGCACTCCATGCCTTCTCTGAAGCCAAAATGCTTGACAGGCTCCTAGTGGCCTAGGGGCAGGACAAAGAGATGCCAGGCCTCAAGTCCCCCCACCCCCTCCACCACCCACCTCCAGTTATCCACTGTGTGCCCATGGACAGACTGCACATCCTCTCTGAGTCTCAGTTTCTCCTCTGCAAAATGGGGTAAGAAGAGGGGCCGCCGCAAGGGGGTCCTGGAGCCTGGGACGGCGCATCAAGTACTCAGGAGGTGCCTGGAGGAGGAAGGTACGCACAGCTCCTCCACCTGCCTGCTGGCCAGTGCCCTCTGCAGGCGGCCTCACCAGGCCAAGGGTGGCGGGCTCGGGCCTGGGCAGCGTGGCGGGCAGACCCCGGGGACTGGCGGACGAGACATGTTCTTAGTTCCGATGTATCAGTAGGCCCTGGAAGGTTCCAGAGAGGATGCTGCCTCCCCGACTTCCAAGCCCAGGGCTGTTATTTCCTGCCCCTCTGGAGTCTGAGGACAGCCCCAGCCCGGGCTTCTGAGCCTGCTGCTGAAAGAGCAGGGAAAGCTCCCTGGGCTCCTGGGAACAGGCCAGGAGCCTGGCCCCGGGGGAGGGGACGTGATGCTGGAGGGGTTGGCAGGCCCTGAGCACCTCTGCGGTGCGACACCGCATGGAGGGCGGGCTCGGAGCTTCAGACAAGTAGCTGCGTGCTGAGAGCCCATGGGAGGAGGGCGAGGCCCTGGGAGCGCAGGGCTGGGCTCCCTGGGCTGGGGTCGGGGCTTGGGGACAAGAGGCCGCAGGGCCTGGCAGTGCGGGAGCCAGGGAGGGGGGCAGAGTCCACTGGGGGTGGGCGTGGGAGGTGCAGCCAGCTACCCCCCCCTCCAAGGCCATCCCCAGGTGAGCTCAGCCAAGCCACTGGTTCTGTCATGCCTTTTAAGGCAATGGTGGCTCCCGCCACCTCCTTGTTCCCACTTGCTCAGAAATTCCCAGCAGGTATTTTTTCTTTTTCTTTTCTTTTTTTTTTTTTTCATGAGGATTGGAATGAGACTCCTTGTTCTGTCACCGCAGGATTCCAGGGAGGCCTGTCTGAGGGTTCTGGTGACAGGAAGCGCACAGCGACAGGCAGTCAGAGAAGCACCCTCAGTGACATGTGCAGGCACAGATGGCGGGAGGCAGAGATGGCTGCCCCACCCACCAGGGGCCCACAGCAATGCCTGGGGACCCCGAGACACAGGGAACGTTTACTGAGCACCTACCATATCCCACGCCTGTGGGGTCCCGCCTTCACAGACCCACCTCCTTTGGGAGTTCAGATCGGAGCATGGAAGCCCCCTCCATCTCAGGGCCTTTATACCTGCTGTTCTGCTCTGGGGGGGCGGGGATCTCTCTGCAGGGGTCTCTCTGCAGCGCTTGCTGTGCAGCACTCGCTCACTCAGGCTGGATCCTTTATGCTCTCAGAGCAGCCTCCCCCATGCCCATCACTGTAGCCCATTGGCCTGTTTTAGTTCCTCACAGCCTCCATCACTTATTATTTTATTTTATTTTATTTGACAGAGAGAGAGAGCTGGCACCGAGCAGGGAGGAGGATCAGAAAGGGACAAGCAGACTCCCCACTGAGCAGCCTGACACGGGGCTCAATCCCAGGATCATTACCTGAGCCGGAGGCAGATTGAGCCACCCAGGCGCCCTGCACCCTCACTTCTGAAACTGTCTTGTTTATTGGTGTTTGCTGTCTGCACACCCACCTGGATCAGCTTCTGGAGAGAAGGCTGTTGTGTCCGCCCTGCTCCCTCAGGGCCTGGAGGAGGGCTGTGTCCATAGTAGGTGCTCAGGATTTCAGTGAGTGCCTCTGACCCCACACATGGGTGGTTGGCCTTTCCCACTGCCCCCCAGGAAGCCCTATTATTTGTCCTAACAACCCCAGCTGTTCTGTGCAACCACTGAAGCGGTCTTGCTCACTTGGTCCCACTGTCATCACTGAGGAGGAGAGTCCCCAGCCGATGAGGCTGAGGCCTGGAACTGCTGTGGGATGTGCTCAAGGTCACTCACCGGCCAGGGGCAGGCAGAGATCAAGAGGATGGGAATGGGAGGGGATGGCCAACAGCCAAGGGCTCAGCACCTATCAGGAAAGCCTGTCCCTGAAAAGGGCTTTCTGTGTGTCACATGTGCGGGGACACAGAGGGTGTGGTGACCCCCATCACCTGGAGGTGTATCTGTGATGCCAGATACCTGTGTACACGTCCTCAGCCGCAGAGCACACAGAGTATTCTTTCCGGGCCTTAGGGGCGAGCCTTTGTTCGCTGGACCCCACATCCCATCATTCTGGCCATGCCCACAACTGAGCAGAGCCCTGGACAGGGAGCCAGGCCCAGCCAGGCCGTCTCAGGCCAGCAAAACCCTTCCTACCGGGGCTGGGGGCAGCTGGGCTCCAGGGCTGGTATAAGGGTAGTGGGGAGGCCCCCAGCTGAGAGGCCAAGGCATGAGGGTGCGGCTCCTGCCCAGCACAGCGTCCTCTCCAGAATCTGAAGAGAATCCCCCAGAGACAGAGCCCAGATCCCATGGCAGGCCCAGCTGGAGAGGCCTGGTGGCCTTGGACCAGGTCCTGACCTTCTGTGGGCTTGACCCCCCCAAAGGCCATGGGGAACCCTGGAGAGGAGACCCCATAGGAAGAGGGAGAGGCGTCCCTGCCCTCAGAAGCTGAGAATGAAACCCTGGGGCGTCCAGCAGGATGCGGTCCACTCACCCCCTGGCGGCCCGGGCCTGAAGTGCAGCTCCAGCCACCCGGGAGCCAGGACCCGGAGAACCCCACGCCAGAAGGTCCCGGGCAGCCAACAGGGTCTTTGAGGCCTGCTCCCCCAGGGCTCAGATGGGCCTCCAGAAATGCTTGGCAGACGTCACAGGAGGGCCCCAGGCTTGGAACTCGTCTGTGCACCCCAAACCTGTCAACTCTTATAGAACTTCAGCCACCTGTTCTGGCCTCCCACCTGGGAATTTGGGGACCTCACCCCACTCGTGTGGACACCATGCTAACTAGGAACCAGAGGGGCATGGGCCATCTCAAATGCACTTGGCATAGCACCACACACATGGCACCAGGCCGTCCCCAGCTAGCACTACCAGTTCCCAGAGGTCACTAGAAACCAGGTGGACAGCAGGGAGCACCCAGAGCTGCCCCAGCTGGGCTCCAGGGGCCTCAAGAGGTCAGAGGCAAAAATCTACTTGGCCCAAGGCTGTGCAGCAGCTCTGGGAGGGAAGGAGCCTATCAGTGAGCCCAGGAGAGCACTAGCACACCCCGAACGCCAGGGTCAAGGCCTAGTCAATCAGTGGGGTCAGTCAGAAACCAGAGGCCTGGAAGCTCAAGAGCTTGGAGTGGCTGAGCTGCTCAGCAGTGTTACAGGTGCCCAGGGTGGAGGCTGAACCACACAACTCCAGAATAAAGGGGCCCAATGGCTTCACCACCTGAGCTCAGTGTGTGTTCACAGGAGTGATGAAGCAGCGCCTTCCTCAGTGTAAATACTGTGTCCCACAGATCCAGGTGCTTCTGCATGGCACCCACCCCCTAATGTGTTGATGGTGGCTAAGGGTTAGAAAAGAACCTGAACAGGCCACAACTGGAACCCAATCCTATGTGGATTAGTGACATTATTCTTACACTCAATACTGCCAGGGTCGGCCCTGCCATGCCCATCAGCAACTCCAAAGACAACAGGGAACATCAAATCCTCACAGCCTCCTTCCTACTGTGCTACCACCCAAGCTGTGCAAACACAACTGACGACCTCTACAGCAGAGAGCCAGCTGCCTCACCTGGGTGACACAGCTGCCAAGCCTGCTGCCCTGGGGTGTACTCTGACAGCCATGGGGCAGACCCCAGCTCAGTTTTTAGCTCCCGGCGCACCCAATCTGCTCCAGGCACAGAACCAGACAAGTGCTATGGGAAAAAGGAAACCCTTAGCTAAGCCCAGAGGCCAAGAGCAACATCTCAGTAAATACAGGCTCCTGTGGTCACAGTGAAAGCAAACAGAACTGGGAAGCAAATCAGAGGCAGAAGTCACTGGAAAATAATTTTTATTGAGATCCCACCAGCTGCACAATCTGGTCCTGACATTAAGCTCCTTCTTCCTTTGCAATTCGATCTTTCTTAAGTGGTCCCTGCAGAGAAAGGACAGTGGGCAAGGTCAGAGGGAGAGAGCACCTGGGCACAAATACCCCACCCCTAATTGGCTCCCCGGTGCAGACACAAGCTCAGGAGCCAGCCCAGCTGTGCCTTCTGCACTAGCAACCATATGGGCAGGTGGCAAGCTGATGGGGCCCATCGCCCAGGAGTCATCCCAACCCCAGGCCAAGGGTGACAAGGGAGAGGTGTGTACCATGAATGCTTTCTTCTCCTCCACAGTCTGGAATCGGCCATGGCCAAACTTGGAGGTGGTGTCAATGAATTTCAGGTCAATCTTCTCTAGGGCACGCCGTTTGGTCTGCACCAGCAAGGACTATGGGCCAAAAAAGCAAAGCTTAATTACGAAGTGCCAGGCCTTCCTTCCCCACACATCTTGGCTTGCAGGCCCCTCAACAGAGCTCAGAGAGGACCAACGGTCGGTCTCCATCGGGCCCTCCAAAGCCTAGAGCAACCCCCTCCCGCAACACCTCTAGGCCAGCTGGTTTGCCCAAGATGACCCCTGCCTGACGACTGAGCAGGAAACACGAAAAACCAGAGGCAGACAGCTATGCCAAGCCAGACTGGGAACTTCCTCCTCCCAGGACTTCAAAGCTGCTTTCTGAGGAATGGCAAATCCCCTTTTCCTTTGAACTCCCCTCCCGAGTGTGGTGCTATGCTCCATGTCTGGGAACGGTCAATGCTCCCTCTTCAGGAAGGCTGAGCACCGCATGCCTACACCCCACCCACCAGGAAGGGGCCCCAGCCTCACCTTGCGCAGAGTCAGCACTCGCTTCTTGGTGCCCACCACACAGCCTTTCAGCATCACAAAGTCATTGGTCACTTCACCGTAGTGGACAAAGCCACCCTGGAGAAACCAAGGCATCAGGTCAGGTCATGCACAGGGGTAGAGGTCAGTCCGACACTACACATGCCGCCCCTGACGACCATGGGGCTGTTCTCAGAAGGAAGGCAGCAAGGAATGTTTCCGCAGTCTGACTCGGGCGCTGCGCCCAGCGCTCATTCCAGAGCCTCATCACCGAACAGCTGGGTCAGAGACCTCCCTCAACCAGTTGACCCAAGTCTTGCCGTTTACAAGGGACTAACAGCTGGAAGCGATCTGCGCACAGGACCAGGGATCAGTTAACACAGCCTCCATGCGCTAACCAGGACCTGAGAGCACCAGGGTTGCACCGCACAGGTGAGACCCAGAGCAGATTAGTCCCTAGGAATGAGGGGGAATTCCCCCACAAGAGCCAGGGCTTTGGGGGCTCAGAAGACCTCGCAGGCTACTCACCAGGGGGTTGATGCTCTTGTCAGACAGATCGTAATCAGTGGAAGCGTTGTTCTTGATCAGCTTGCCATCCTTGATGAGATAGCCCTGGCCAATCTTGTATATCTAAATGAAAGGAACGTTTTCACACTGCAAGGGGGAATACTCAGGTGTCCCTAGGCAGGCTAGCTGCAGGAAGGACAACCAATGCAGACAAGTGGCATCAAACCCAGCAGCAGGCTAATCTGCCAAGGACTCTGGAAAAAATAGCTACCAGTCCTAATGACGGGGTACCCCAGGCTTGGGGCAGAGAGCAAATCAGCTGGGCTGAGACACTACCATCTGATGGAAACAAAGCCCAGGGGCCTCCCCAAACCCCCGAGGCAAAGGCTCTCTACCCAGGGCACTCTGGGGGTCAGCTACACCAGAGCCACCTTCAATAAACTACACCTTACAGATCACACCCAGGAACCAAAAACCATGCCCATCAGAAAAGATGAGCAGCTCAAGTGCATATGCATTCCAGAAGCTCCCCTACCAACTGAGGAGTGCTACTCCCAACACCGGCCTAGTCTTTCCCTTCTCAGCGTCAAGGGGAACTCCCTCCTTGGCACCTCACCTTCTTGTTGATCTCAGTGCGGTGATGGTAGCCTTTCTGCCCAGCCCGAGCCACAGAGAAGGCCACTCGGGCAGGATGCCAGGCTCCAATACAGGCAACCTTGCGCAGGCCCCGGTGGGTTTTGCGGGGTAGCTTCTTGGTGTGCCAGCGGCTGGTGACCCCTGAAAAAAACACAAGCTTGTTTCAGGCTGTCTGGCACTTGCGCCATTGGCCTCTTTCCTGTCATAAACACCCAATGTGAGTTCATGCATTTGTGGTGCTTGTATATGAACATTCAACAGCTACTAACTAGATCAGTTTGAGGGACAGGTGGGTTTAACATACGTTACCCTCAAATACCCATGTCCTCCCCCTCCTCTCACGTTTCCTCAGGTTTATTACCTGCCTAGACATAAACCTGTTCTCAAACCTGTAACAAAAAGTCTTGGGAGAATCAGCCCAGAACTAGAATGGGAACACATGCACTTCACAGCATTCACCAAGTTCCTCACTGGCAGAAGCCAGTGAGGAGGGACTCAATTTCCAGGTCCCCTCTGCCTCCTGCAGTGGGCTGCATGTGGCAAAAGGGTTCTTAAGTATGGCCAGAATTCTCTCCCAGCCCTCCATATTTCCCTCCCACCTGGCCACAAGGCTGTTCTCAGAAGTCAGGCAAGGAGACAAATTCCTGCACAATCTTACTCCAGCCACGTGCCAGTGCTTATTCCAGAGCCTCATCACCAAAGCTCCAGACATGGAAGCCCTGAGTTTTATGGCAACCTGGGCCATCGCAAACTCACCTTTGTAGCCTTTGCCCTTGGTGACACCGATGACATCAATCATCTCATCTTGCCCAAACACCTGGTTCACAGGCACCTGCTGCTCCAGCCTCTCACGGGCCCAGTCGAGCTTCTCGGCCACTGTGCCTCCGTTCACCTGGATCTCCATGAGGTGGGCCTTCTTCTGGCGCAGAGGAAGCAGGCGCATCTAGGAGGGAACCAATACAGCTCAGATCCCTGAGCTTCGAGATCTTCCATGGGAAGGAAGTCAGGGTGGGCAGAACAGTTTGGCAACCTTGAACCTCATGTTTCCCCATTGGCAAAAATGAAGCCGCCTTCCTGTGTTAACTCCCCACTGGGTACAAGTCCCCTTTCCAACTCATACACTGTGGGAAAGTGGAATAGCACCTCGGTCGGAATAGAAGCTGCAAAGATTAAGGGAAAAATATTCAAGCCTAAAGCTTTTCATTAAAGGTGGCCCAGTGCTGTTCTATAGAATTTTCTTCAGAAATGGTCAGATTACAAATCTGAGCTGATCCAGTCATTGCTAACCCCAGGGAAACTGAACCCTTGGGAATAAGATGTAAACCTAGAATGACAGCTCGGATCAACTGTAGAGAAGAAATAGTCATTCTAACCCAGTCAGGCAAAGACTTATTCAGTTCATAGCAAATAAGATTTTCAGGGTAAATGACAAGGGTCCTCCTCCAGACTCCTCTCAGCTATGCATTTTACAGTTAAGGAGTTCTGCGTTCCTTCAGCCCCTTTTCCTAAAATGGGGCACGGCTTCAATAAAGACTAGAGACACACTGCCCTCTGCTGGCATCAGAAAAACCAACCCACAAGCCTAGAGGCACCACAGGCTTCCTTCTCAGACCAACTGTCTTAACCTGGCCCCAGAAATCAGGGGCAGGGCAGGCGCTGCACTGTGCTGCTGTGGAACTTTGAGCAACCCCCAGGCTGCTTACTGGCCCATGCATCCAGACTTTAAATCCTGAGACCACACAAGGTCAGTGTGAGAAAAGGGATCAATTCACAGCAGGTAACAAGGTGCCATCTGATACCCCAAGCTGTGGGGCAGTCACCTTCCTTTTGTGCACCTTGTGGGGTGCTCACCTGGGTGTGGGCGATGACACGGATCACCTGGCAATACTTCTTCATGCTGTTGAAGTCCTTCTCCAGCTGCTTCTTGCCATCGTCATCCTGCCACTTCTTGCAATATTTGGTGAAGGCCTTCTTCTTAGACTTATGCCTTCAGGAGCAGAGCAGAGTTGGGGACGGGGCCAGGTGCAGGCCTTCATCACCCCTCCAAAGGGGCGAGCGGAAGGCACACTGGCACCACATGGGGATGGGGCTCATTGCCGGCTTCTAAGGAGCCTTTTCCACCGGCAAGCGGAGCCTGGATGGAGCTCATCGGGCAGAGCCGAGCGGAGCTGAGCAGAGGTCCACAAAATTAATGCAAGTCACAAGCATTCAAATACACACTAATTCTTGCTCCGGCTTAGCCATTAACCCAACCACACTCCTGGACAGAAGGACTGGGGAGTGTTACACTGCACCCCTCAGTTTCTAAACACCTCCCAGCAACTAAGAACACTGAATACCAAGAGTCCTCACCCAACACCTAACACTAAGCTGAACGTGAAGGTCTAGAGGTGCTGCTCAAGGTCTGCCCTCACAATTTGTTCTGGCAACTAAACCAGACACCAGAGCAGCTCTTCCCCACCAGAGTGAAGCCCAGCACAGGGTACTTGCTCTCCTCATCCAGAGTGCACGGCCTCCTTGTCCCTTACCAGTTCTTATAGAAGCGCCTTTTGCATTCGTCACTGATGTGCTCAGCAAAGATGGTCTTAAAGGTACGGAGGCCTCGAGGGGTTTCCACATAGCCAACGATGCCCACAACCACCATGGGTGGGGTCTCCACAATGGTCACAGCCTCCACCACTTCCTTCTTGTTCACCTCTGCCAAAAAGAGTGGTCAGACTTGAGTGGGACAGCTAAATCCCCAATAAGGAATAAGCGTTTTTGCAGAAGTGTGAAATCCCCATCTGGGTCAAGAGTGCAACCAGCTTCAGCTAGCAGGGGACTTTTCAGAAATGGGGTCCTTACAGGCCGTCTAGACTCCCAGGCTTGTCCTTACTCCATACATTAGAATTCTAACTCAACAAAACTCTTTCGCTGGCTCGTTTTAATTCTCATCTATCACAAATCTCTGGGGCACTTGCGTGGCTCAGTTGGTTAAGCATCTGCCTTTACCTCAGGTCATGATCCCAGGGTCCGGGGATTGGGCTCCCTGGTCAGTGGGGAGTCTGCTTTCTCTCTCCCCCTGCTCACTCTGAGCACTCTTAGAAAAAGTTAAAAAATTTACTCGTAACGCTGACTTCAGTACATCCCCCCACCTAAAGCAACACCAGCCACCCGCAGTCTTTAGTGTTAATCAAACCCCATGGGGATTCCCACCCCGTCAAGTCTGCCCTCTCGGGACTACCGTCCAGGCCACCCCCAACCAGCGTGAAGGATCCCGCTTGTACTCACTGGATCCTGGCCGGTCCACCTCCCGCACGATGTGAGTCATGCCGGCCTTGTAGCCCAGGAAGGCTGTGAGGTGGACAGGCTTGGAAGAGTCATCCTTGGGGAAGCTCTTCACCTTCCCACGGTGGCGGCTGCTGCGTTTCCGAGGCAAGAAGCCCAGGGACCCATGCCTGGGAGCGGAGAACTTCCTGTGGGACTGGGAGAAAAGATAACATGAGCACTCCCAACCCCTCTTATGTAGCTCACTCCTGATGCCGGGCTTGCCTCAGTGGCGAAGGATTCTCCACAATGCCGAGCCCGCGCCAGAGGCCCTGCGCCCCAGCTAACAAGTGTGCTTACGGGCTGGACTGGGTTCACCTTGCACAAGGCCCTGCGGCCTAAACTGAATCTTTACCTCAAAACCTCATTTTGTAACTTTAAGATGGAACCTCCCCTTCTCCAAATGGGCCAAAAGCACACCAGGTGAGGTCATTAAATCACAGGTGCCTCTGCCGTCCAGTCAGCCCAGATCCTGACAAGGGGGCTGCGGGGACCAAGGGGCTCCCCGCCGGCCCCAGACACGAAGGCCACCACAGAGCCAAATCAGAACGTGACAATCAGCACAGAGGATCTGTCCGCCCGTCAGAAAGTTCATCATCTGTGGCTCCTAGGACTCGAGGCCTCACCTCACGGGTGGTACCGGCCTCCCACGCAGATCAGCGCGGGGCCTCGGCAACCCCAGCCCGGGCTCCCCTCCCACGTGCCGGCACAAGCCCAGCGCCCCGACTCAAGGTCCTCCCGGCCCACGTACCTACGAACTCCAGCTTACACTAGCACCAACTCAGTGAGCTCGAGCCCCAGGTATTATCCGGGACTCGAGACCTCCATACCGGAGCCCGCCCCGCGGGCGTTCGCCAGCCGCCTGGCGGGCCCCAAACCAACCACAAGCCTCACGCGTTTTCAGAAAATAGGCCTCACTGCGGATCGCGCTAAGCGCCCCGCGCTCTTGGAGCAGGCCCCCGGCCCCCGCCGAGGTGAGATGGCGGCGCCGCGCCGCGGATTGAGCCCCACCGCCGCGCCAACGAGGAGGAAACCGCCATGATACGTACCATCGTGCCGCCCAGTACAGCCGGTAGAGGTCGGGCCACGAGCGACCAGTCATTTATATAGCCCGGCCTGGGCCCGCCCCTTCCGGCGTACGAGCGCGCGCCCGCGGGGGACGCTGGGTCGGGGGGCGGGTGCAGGCCGCCATTTCCACGCTCGCTCGTCCTCGCCTAGCGTTTGCTTCGGAGCGGGACGCCGTCCACGGGGGGCGGGGACTAGAAACTACGGCAAGCGGCTGGGTTCAAACTTCGCGAAGCGTCGCGGAAACGCTGGCAGAGCTTTGGAGCGCGACGACTGTAGGGGTTTGGGTAGCTGCCAAATTTGGTCGAAGACGCCGTTACGCTGAAGCTACGCGGCTGCGTCTTTTTCCTGTGAGATGCAGTCACCTCTAGGATTGGATAACCCGGCTGCGGGTTTCAGTGCCGAAGCGCCCGTACACGCCTCTCCGGGTTCCGTCCCACGCAGCGGATCTGCGGTGTTGCCGTTTGGCGGGCACGCTGAGCTGGGACGAGTTGCCCCGCTGCCACCTGCTCAAAGTTGGAAAGAAAAGAGCGAAAGCCCGGTTTCCTGGCTCCCAGCCCAAAGCTGCTTCCCCGACACCCAACCTGCCTTCAGTGCGTTCTGATTTCCGACGTGCGCCCCCGGAGCCCCATCTCGGCCGCTGCTCCCGGTGTCCAGCTGCTGTGGTCCTGCTTCTGGGGTCGCTGTGGCGCCTAAACGACCTCAGGACCTGCGGGGACGGGTCCGGCTGCCCAGCCCCGGAGCCTGGCCCTGCAGCCCCAGGGACCCTCGCAGATGTCGCTTGCGCACCCGCCCCCACGCTCTCCCACCCCCGGGGCCCAGGAGGCTCCTAAGCGTTCTCCCTACCTCCAGGCTTGCCTTTCCAAATCTTTTTAAGAATCAAATGTCATCTTGTTACTTCGCATGGCTCCCTGTCGTTTCCTTGGGATGAGGCATTAACTCCTGAGGCCGCCACCCTGGGCTCTTTTTTTTTTTTTTTTTTTAATTATTTATTCATGAGAGAGAGCGAGAGAGGCAGAGACACAGGCAGAGGGAGAAGCAGGCTCCCTGCGGAGAGCCCGACGTGGGACTCGATCCCGGGTCTCCAGGATCACCTGGGCTCTGTCCTAACTGGCTACCCCTCCACCCTTTTTCATGTAGGAGAGCACGCGTGCACACAATCTTTCCCATCTATCACCTTGCACCTCCATCCCCCCCTTTTTATTGATTCTTGAGCCTGGCCGTTGCTCACATCGTTCTTTTTAAAAAAAAAAAAAATTTCATTTAATCTTCACACCATCCCTTGAGGGGCAGCGCTGACAGGTCTTCAGTCCCTTATTGGAACTTTTTGGGGCCAGATGTGTTTCCAAACTCAGCATTTTTTCATGTTTTAAATAAATCACGCAATATGGTGCACACTTATGTAATCCTCCCCAAACTCTTTAATGAAACACATTAATTCTGTTTTAAAAAAGAGAGAATATTCTCATGGAGTGGGATAAATATAAATGTCTTCACATCAGTTCAAGGCTGACTTTGCTGCCTAAAGAATTCAGATCAGTTTGGTTTTTGCTATCCGATGACTTAAGAAGTTTTTAATTTCAGAATTGCAAACAAGGGATCATGACCCATATTGTCTGTCCCCTCTCACAGAGAAAACTAAGTTTTAGGCCAAGAGGAAATAATCTGACGAAAGTCACACAATCAGTGAAGGACAGAGGAACAAGACAGCCACCATCACATGCCAAATAAGACTATTTAAAACCATGAGGAGAGTTTTTAAAAGGTTTGACATCGCTGAAGGTGCTAGACAGACTATTCTCCCTAAAAGAAACTCCCTCTTTACCATCAAAAGAGGGCTGCCTGGGTGGCTTAGTGGGTTAAGCATCAGGTTATGATCTTAGGGTCCTGCAATCGAGCCCCACGTCAGGCTCCATGTTCAGCAGGAGCCTGGTTGAGATCCTCTCTTCCTCTCCCTCCGCCCCTCCCTAGCTTGTGTACACACGTGCTCTCTCTAAGATCTTTTAAAAAATGAAAAAAATAAAATAGAACTTCTAGTAAGGAGCAAAACAGGGTCCTAGGCTTTGCTCAGGTACCTAAAGAGCAGATATTCTCTACAGCCAGGTAAAACCCTAGGTGTGGAAGGTTAAGAGGACCTGAGGAGGAGCTGAATGGGGAATGACATGAGAACGTTTCAGCATTCATCTCTCTTACTAGACTGAAAGCTTCCTGTAGGCAGAGACCATGTCGTTTCCTACATGCTCAACACCCAGTACAGGGCCTAGCACAGAGGTCTGGGTCACATTTGTCATGAGGGCATGAACACAGGGGACCCAAACTGGAACATCACAGTTTTACTTTCAAAGGCTGCCTCCCTTTGTCCCTTTGAAGCAGTAATGCTCCCTCTTTGACATGAGCTCACATCTTGATCTTTTGTGCTGTCATTGATTGTTGCAAAACCACCTGGCCCAGATAACAGAGTATCAGTTAATGTGGAGCTTGTGGCATGAGCACAGCCCAATGCCCCTGGGGCAGGAGCCTGGGCACAGAGCCTCTGGGTCATGAAGGCACCCCATCCCTGCTCCTCCACTACCAGCTACCAGGATGATGCCCCACAGAACAGGAGCCGACAGGCCAGGGGTGCACAGCAGCTCTTGCTCCTGCTCCTGTGTGGCCCAGGCCTGGTGAAATTCTCTGCCCCTCTGTTGGGGTTACAGGCGACCATAGCAAATATGGCCTCCCTCCCATTGCCTCTCAGTCTACATGCTGGGCCTCTGTATCCTGTGGTGCAGCAGTCTGCAGGTAGGCAGGGGGCTCACCCTCATCCTGGCCAGGAAGCCGTGCATGGAGATGCTGCTGCCCATCCAACGGGTCTTGTGGCAGCCGCTGACCATCGCATGGGGCTGGGGTCTTCAGCAGCTCGCCACCCTGATGCATGGAGCCCACTACTGCATCCTGCAGCTCCTGCGGCACATGAAGTGGGAGGCAAACCTATTCTTGCTCTCCACGGCCCAGTGGGCCTACTGCAGCCCATCCAGCTTCCACCACGAGAACAGCAAGACAGTGGAGCTGCTGCTGCGAGCCATACTGAAGCAGGTGGCAGTGTCCCTCCTGCTCCGCTGGCTGGATAAGCTGTGGATGGCCATGTGACGGGTAGCCCAGGCCATGCAGGGCAATGGCCTAAAACCCCTGGAGTGGGCCAAGCTGTGCTGGGCAGACTCCAAAGACCTAGATGCAGTCACCACCACCCTTCCAGCCACTGCTGTCCCTTTTAGCCAGTGCCTCCCTGGACCTGACTCAGCCACCCTGAGCAGGCTCACACCAGCCTCTATCAGCCTGTGCCTCGTAGTTAGGAATAAGGATGCCAGGAAGCAAGAAGGAGGCTGTGGCTTTGGGGCCACCAAGGTGCCCATTAGTGCCAGGTTCCAGAGCAGCAGGACAAGCAAGATGGCCTTCAGGTGTTCATCCAAGCAGGCCCTCGCCCAGCAAGTCAAGGCCATCTGTGTTCTCATCATTCTTCTCTATATCTATGCCACGTCTCTCTTCGTGCAGATCTTAAATGATCAAGTGGGAGCCAGCCTCTGGTATGTCCCCAGGTTTGCTTTGTCAGTGAGAGATCGAATGGTATCAGATCTGTCCACCTAGACCTTTGCTAGGCTGGGGGCAAGGGTGGGTGGTAAGCCACATGCATACTAGGGACTAGGCTGGGGGACCTGGTCTCAGCTCTGTCACCACTGTGTGTCCCTGGGGAGGTTCCTTTAATCTTTCTTAGCCTCAGTTTCCTTTTTTGTAATTTGTATATAATAGGACTTCAGGGAGAGGGGAAATATATAATTGTGCCATTTGTAAATGGTAGAGTGCTCTTCCTTCTGTAATTACCCTAAGAGAGTATATAAGACCTCCTTGGAGAGCCCATTCATATTCTATTAAAGGGTATAAAAAGAAGACCTGAATAAATGGAGGGACATAGTCAATTCATGAATTGACTGACCTTAATGTCTAAGAAATGTCAATTGTCTCCAAGTTAATCTATAAAGTCATTAGGATTCCAGCTACTATCCCAAGGGATTATGGCAGGACATACTCAGAAACTGATTCTAAGATATATATAGAAAATCAAGGTCCTTGAAAACTTAAGATATTTTTTTAAAAAATGGAGTCAAGGTGGGGACTTACTCTACCAAATATTAAGACATATTACAAAAGCCCAGCAGTAAAAACAATGTGGTAGTGGCAAGAGAAACATGCAGATGAATAAATAGAATGCAGAACCCTGGACATAGGCTGGCTACAGATAGAAACAATACAGGAAAAAAAGTGGCATCCCAAACCAGGGTGAGAGCATGGACTTATTAGCAGATGGGGTTGGAGAAATTGATTCACGACATGAGAAAATAAATACATATGGGTGCTGTAGTGGATTGAAGGTGTTCCCTAAAGATATGTCCACCTAGAACCTGTCAAAGTGGCCTTATTTGGGGGAAAAGACCTTTGCAAAGGATTCTTTGAACCAAGGATCTTGAGATTAGATCATCCTGAATTAGGATGAGCTCTAAACCCAGTGACAAATGTCTTTATTTTTTTTTAAGATTTTATTTATGTATTTGAGAGAGAGAGAGAGAGAGAAAACGAGCTGGGTGAGGGACAGAGGGAGAAGCAGACTCCCCGCTGAGCAGGGAGCCCAATGTGGGGCTTGATCCTGGGACTCGATCCTGGGATTCCATCCCAGGACTCTGGGATCATGACTCGAGCTGAAGGCAGACGCTTAACCGACTAAGCGACTCAGGCGCCCCCAATGACAAATGTCTTTCTAAGAGACACTTAGCGGAAGAGAAACACAGAGAAGGCCATGTGAAGAGGGACACAGATTAGCCAAGGATTGCTAGCAGCCACCAGAAGATATTCCTTGGAGAGAAGCATGAACAGTTTTTCCCTCAGAGCCTCCGTAAGGAACCAACCCTGCCAACACACTGATTTCATACTTCTGAACTGTGAGAGAGAAAAATCTCTGTTGTTTGAGGCCACCAAACTTTTGGTAATTTGCTACAGCAGCCACAAGAAACGAATACAGATCTTACTTAATGTCTCAGCTCTATCCCTAAGGTCCAAAAACATTTGAAGTGCTATACCAATGCAGATTGGTGTTATTTATATTATTACAATGATCTGTATGTGCCCCATGCATTTATTATTCTTTGGGAAATAATCTTAGCTGCCCTTTATTGAGGGCAGACAATCTTTTATTTCATTCAATCGTCTAATCAACGCTTTGAAGAAAGCACTCTTTTATCAACTCCATTTTATAGCTAAAGAAACTCTCAAAAGAATTGAGTAACTTCCTGAGGTCACACCACAGAATTCACGCCTTCAACCACCAGCCCTCACGTCCCTGCTCAGAATGAGCTCTTTCCAGGATTTCTCTGGCACCTCCTTCACTGGCCCCACTAGCACGGAGGTGTCAGAAAGACAGGCCCTGCTGAATTCCCTGTTGTGTCCCCAGGCCAGAGCATATATAGATCCTATGAATGACATCAGATGTCAGTGTCCCCTTTTAGACTTTTGCCTGTGCTATCCCCATTTGTTTGCCGTTCATAGGGACTTTTTGCCTCCTCAACCCACAAGCCAAGGCAACAGTCCCCTCCTGCCTGGATTGCTGAAGCAGCCTCCAAAAGCATTCTTTTGTCCCTGTCCTGCTCTTGAGATCCATTCTCCACCTGGCGGCAGGGTAAGATCTCAAACCATGAATTAGACCCAAGTTATTCCACTGACTAAGACCTCCCTCCAATGGCTTCCTATAGTATGAGGCTCTGAGGGAACTGCAAGCAGGGTCCCAGCATATTCCTGGGTCCCCCAGGGGACCCTCCATGAAGACCCCTCTTCTTCCACGTGGAGCTCTCCCTGTGGCAGAGCCTTTGCACCTGCTTCTCTCCCTGCCTAGACCACGGGCTGACTTCTACTTGTTCTTGTTAAAGCATAAATGTTGAGAGATGATAAAAATCACAACTCTTGTATAGATAACAAATGAACATATGTCAAAGATTTTATTTAGCTCATTAATTAATGGGGGAACCAGACAGTTGCCACAGCTGGTTCAAAAGAAAATATACAGAGCCACACATTTATATGGAGTAAAGAAACGTCAAAATGAATTTACAAATAGATATAAAACTGGCTTTTTCCTTTGTGGTGGAATGTGTCCTTCCACTAGACAGGATTTATTTGCATATGTATAGATTAGGATTATTTATGTAGCTACACTTTATCTATAATCCAGCAAGCTGTAAAACAGTTTAAGGGCAAAGAAGAACCTTTTAAACTACATCAAACCAGATAATCCCCAAGGCTCCAGCATGTCAGCAAAAGGACAACCAGAGGGCTCTTTTCCTTCTTCCAAAATCTTTAAATTTTTCTTCCTTAAACTTCCTTATTCTTCCGTCCCAAAACCTTATATATTACCTCTTGGAGAAGACTTCCTCAATCACATAATAGTGCAAACTGGTCTCCCTCCCCTCCTCAGACCTTATCCCCCATTGGGATTTTATGTATGCATGTACATATATATGTATGTATGTCAGCATTATGTCCAAGGTGAGAACTCATAGCCCAGAAACCAAAAGTTGCATACTCTACTGGCTGAGCCAGCCAGGCGCCCCCTCTTCCCCACTGTGGGTTTGATTTGATTTTTAAAGATTTTATTTATTTATTCCTGAGAGACACAAAGAGAAGCAGAGACACAGAGGGAGAAGCAGACTCCTCACAGGGAGCCCAATGTGGGACTCCAGAACTCGATCCTGGGACTCCAGGATCACACCCTGTGCCACCCAGGCGTCCCCCCATTGTGGATTTTAAATTGTCAATGTCAATTGCTTTAAAGAAGGGACAACTCCATTTTACATGGCACTAAGCACATAGGCAGGTTTCATAAATATTTGTGGATGAATATGAGGGTAAACCTGTTTATTTGGGGGATATGTAAAAGTTGTCAGTGGAGACTCAGGGTTAGACCTCCTGGGTCTCTCTAACCAAAATGTGTTTCTCTTCCCTGAGGGAATATGAAGATGAAAAGCCCCTCCTCCCAGAACCAAAGGTGCAATTCGGTGTCTTGGACTTCATGTCCCTGGGAACCTTCTCCTCTTGCTGTCCCTGCAAACACCCTGCTCAGAACCCTCAGCATTTTCCTAGTTTGACCAGCTGACATAATAGCCACCTGAGCCTTTGTTTCCTTAGGTGTAAAGTAACAATCACATCTGAATCAAGGGGTCACTCATTCATTCACTCAGTGAATGTGTAGGATTGCCTGTCACACACAAGACTGTTATGTCAACGCAAATCAAACAAACCTTTTAAAATCTCTAAAAGTAAGAATTTTATTTGAGCCCAAGTTAGGACAGCTGCCAAGGAAACAGGCTTCTCACAGGGAAGAGAATGTTTCAGAGAATGAACAGTTTTTACAGGGTTACATACATCTTGTAAAAGCTCAAAAGATTATAGATTAGCATATAGGCAGGAATCACGAATTTTATCAGAAAGGAATTCAGGGAGTAGGGGAACATTGATGGATATCTCAAGGGTAAGATGGTTTTCCTTCAGGCTATTCATTCACAATGCAGATGTACAATGCATGTGTGGTGGACCATAAATCAGGCTTCTGGTCTGAACAAAGTTTATATACAGTCATGTTGGCTTAGAAGGAAAGTTAAAATAACTTGTCTCATATTTCAGGCCTTCAGACAGTTTTTCTCTCATCAGTTATAGTCTTGACATATAATTCATTATGTAATTACATATGCTAATGAACTATAATATTATCTCAGTCGATTTTCAAACAAATCACCAGGCAGCTTATCAGAATGTGGGTCCAGATTCATGAAGACTGGATCTGCTGCTGGTCCACGGAGTACCCGTTAAACAGCAAGGCCCTAAACACATTTTTTTTTTTCCTAAACCATCTTATTAACCACCCATTTTATAGCCCAGATGACTGAGGCTCTGAGAGACTGAGGGTCCCAAAGCTGGCAGACTTTGAGAGGGGTTTCAGGGACAGAGTAAAGCAGAGGTTCTTCAGCATTGGCTGGGCATTCGAACCACCCTGGGGGCGGTTTCAGAAATCCTGACTCCCAGGCTGAATCTCAGAACTGTTAAAAACAAAAAAACAAAACAAAAAACAAAACAAAAAAAAAAACACACCATAGTTCCAAAATGGTGTCCTTAGGCCCATCAAACTGGAGCTTAATACCTAACCTCATGCAGTTTCAACCTCCCCCAGAAATGCAGTCTTCACTAGTCAGGGATTTTCTGATCAGCATCAAGGAAGTGACCTTGCCTGGAACAATCCTTCCATTTCTTTTGCTAGTAATTTCCTTGCCTTCCCACCTTCCTATAAAACCCTTCCACTTTGTACAGCTCCTTGGAGTTCCCTTCTGCTTGCTGCCCGTTTCATGAATTGTTTAATAAAACCAATTAGATCCTCAAATTTACTCAGTTGAATTTTTGGTTTTTTAAAACAATAAATTGCAATTTCTGGGAGTGAAACCCAGACATCAAACATTTTGAAAAGTTCTCCAGATGACTCAAATGTAGCCAAAATTGAGAGCTACAGAACTAAAGAATTCTATATGAGAGTCGAGTTGGTAGGTTTCAATGTTCACTCACCCAACCAATCTCTTCTAGGTTTACAGTGTGTGCCAGGTTCTGCCCTGGGGGTTGGGAATTTGGAGATGAGTCCATTTGGTGTTCATTCAAGGTACCTGGAAAGGTGAGAGAGGGCTGGAGATGGAAGAGAAGGTGAGGCATGTCTTCTAGAAGGAGGCAGCTCTCCTCTGAAGTGAGAAGCTTTCTCTGGCCTGCCCTACAGACTCCTGGGCTGGGGCACTTCTGTTGGGGTAGGTCTCTTGGACGTAGGGTGACCCCCGTGTGTTTCTTGAGCACAGAATCTCCCGAAAAATAATAAATGCACATTAGTCATGACTCACTTTATCTGACATTAAAACATTCCAGAGTCATTCATTCACTACATATTTGTTGTGTATCTGCTGCTTGCTGGGCACCACTGTTCTAGGCATGTGGTATACATCAGTGAATAAAACAATGTTTCCTGCCCTCTGGAAGCTTACATTCCAGCCTTAGTGAGAAAAATAGCATGGAAAAGAGGCTGGCACAGACAAATAAACCAAAGAAACTAAAGAACACAGAAGCAGATTTCCATACACACCAGGACCTGATCCGTGATTGAAGAGCCACAAGGCCATGGGGCAGTTGGGTTGATGAGAGTGTGGGGAGAACCAACTTACTCTAGGGGGGGAAAATTGCATCTCCTACACACACCAGATATGAAGGCAGATTCTAGGTAATTTAAGACTATAAAGATAATGTAAAAATATAGGAGAAAAATCTCTGACCTACAGATGCTGAAAATCTTAAAATAAGGCCGCAGAAACACAAAACAAGGTCATGTCAAAATTAAGGACTGCTTTTCAGTCGAGGATAGTATCACTAATTAACCCTCAGAGGGTACTCGCTAGGTGCCTGGCGCTGTTCTCTGTGTTTGCAAGGGAGAACAGAGCTACAGAAAAAAGGTACACTTGAAAGTGGTGAGAATGATTCAAGCTCAAGCAGTCAGCGACCAAAGTCCAAGCTCTTAACCAAGGGGCCACAGTTTCTGCTGTCTGTAAAGGGCCAGAAAGTACATATTTTGGCTCTGTGGACTATACAATGATAGGGATCCAAAGTCCACTTCAATGGCATTGGGGCTGTTTTAAGCTAAAAACACCTAAGCAGACATCAGCCACAAAAAAGAAAAAAACTTGCCGGGCAGCCCAGATGGTTCAGCGGCTTAGCGCCACCTTCAGCCCAGGGTGTGATCCTGGAGACCCGGGATCAAGTCCCGCGTCAGGCTCCCTGCATGGGGCCTGCTTCTCCCTCTGCCTGTGTCTCTACCTCTCTCTCTGTGTGTGTTTCTTGTGAATAAATAAATAAGTAAATAAGCAAACAAACAAATAAATCTTAGAAAAAAAAGAAAGAAAGAAAAAACTTGGCTAAACCACTTTGCTGCCTTACAAAGGACTTCCTGAAAGATACAGCTACCATAAATCCCCAGTCTGGGTGACTCACAGCCAAAAAGGAGATAACCATTGTAATCTGAATAATTACTCAAACCAGCTTTATCTGAAACTGTCACACCTTCTATTTGCTCTTCCCTAGGAGCCCTTTCTTCCTGCTCCTTAACCCCTTAACAGGTGGATATGGAAATACTTATATTTTTTCCCTTTAATTTGGTGGTTCTTGAAGCAAATTAGAACAGTGGGAATGGAGCAGGAATTAGCTCATGTCCATCATCCTTGGGATGGGTAATAAGATGTGGGCATGTGTCCGATGGGCACCATTGGGCATGAACAAGCAAGATGTTCCTGTCAACGTGAATAAGTTTTAACACTGTAGTGTTGAGTTGAGAAAAGGAAGACACAGCAATGTTTATAGCCCAATGCCATTCATGCTATTTACAAACACAAATAGGGCACCTGGCTGGCTCAGTCAATAGAGCATGTGACTCTTTATCTTGGGGTCATGAGTTTCAGCTCTATGTTGGGTAGAAAGGTTACTTAAATGTATTTTTTTTTTTTTTTGAGAGAGAGAAAGAGAGTCTATGAACAAAGGAAGTGGGGCAGAGGGAGAGGGAGAAAATCTGAAGCAGACACTGCACTGAGCATGGAGCCTGGTGCTGGGCTTGATCTCACGATTCTGAGATCAGGACCTGAGCTGAAATCAAGAGTCAGACACTCAACTGACTGAGCCACTCAGGCAACCCCAGAGATTACTTAAATAAATAAATAAATCTTAAGAAGTAAATGTATTAAAAAATAACGCCAACACAAAGGCATACATAATTTACAAGGGTGTGTGTACATTCAGACAGACCTATGTATGCTATATTAGAGCAATGGGCAGCGGAATCAGGTGGGGAGCATGGCAGGAACACAAATGGGGCCTGCGGGGCCCCACCTGTTATCATACTGGGCCTCCATGTTCTTTCTGAGCTGTCTCTGGGAGGCTGATGAACACCAAGTGTGTGAACCTCTGCTTTCAAAACTGTCGTGAGGAGGGGCCTGGGAATGAGGGGCAAGGGAGAAGGAAGACAGAAAAGAAGACAAGAGAGAGCGTTTGACCCAGTCGGAAGATCATTAACGGGTTTCAAGCTGAGGAGGCCGATAAACTCAGCCATTTGCACTTGTGCACAAAAACAATAATATTACCATGATAGGGGCACCTGGGTGGCTCAGTTGCTTAAATGCCTTCGACTCAGGTCATGATCCCAGGGTCCTGGGACTGAGCCCTGCATCAGACTCCCTGCTCAGTGGGGAGTCTGCTTCTCCCTCTGCCTTTCTCCTACTTATGCTCTCTCTCTCTCTGTCAAATAAATAAGTAAAATATTTAAAAATAAATAAATAAAATTTAAATATATATAACCATAATAATTGTAGGGGAAAAGATCATTTTTCCTTCTATCTACGCTTTTAAGTTCTCAGCTGGATCTCTGTAAGAAATGACAAATTAACCAGAGAAAAACAAACAGAAGTCTGTTAACACTGTATATCTCATATACACATGGGAGAAATCCAGGGATGAGTGGCTCAAAGGGGTGGCTAAAACTTGGGCTTATTTGGCATCTTCAGCAAAGAACAACACATTTGTAGAGAATGACAGGGCAAAGGAAACTGTTTTAGACTTCCAAGGGTGGCAAACTGTGGGAAAGTAAATATATGGAGGAAACTAACAAAATGCAGTTTGTTTTCAGATTCCTCTGCTGCTGCCACTGGGCTCATAAGAGTCTAGAGTGGTCTCCAGCAAAGGAAAATTTAAACCCTAGAAAAGGAGAAGGGAAAGAGAGCTTTTCCTGCATTTGCTATTTTAATTGCCTTTGGCTCGAAATAATTCTTATGTCAAAGAAGCATATTTTGGGGTGTCATATTCTGGTTTCCTTCAATGATATTTCTGTACAGTGAAATAGTTTGCAGTCTGTTAACCAGAATTAGGTAGGTCTATATATAGCGACATGAAAAAACTTTCAAGACACGTCGTCAAGTAAAAAAAGCAAGTCATGGAACAACACAAATGCTTTAATCCTATTTATTTAAAAATTAGATACATGTCCGCACATGCAAAATGAGTAAATTCATAGACAGCCAACCAGAAGGTGGCTTAAACTGTGGATACTTTTGAGGAGTGTGGTGGGCCTAAGGGCTGGGTGTGCAGGCGGCTTTCCCAGATGGTTCAGTATAGCCTGCTGTGTTCTTCACAAGAATGTACTCATTGTTAATTACTTGGGCAATTTTTAAAAATAAAAAAGTGAACTTCTGAGAAGAAACAAAACAGGAATCATCTGGACTTTTTCAAAATATAGATACCACCCTGGGGCCTGCTGAATCAGAGACTGGGGGAAGGGGAAGCACAGCCATTCCAGAAATGAACCCCAGATAATTCTGATGGGCACACCCCCTTAAGCACCACTCAGCTGGGCTGAGTTCAGGCAAATCACTTAAACTTGAAATCCAAGTAATTGTAAAAATCTTTTCTGTGTGCCGAAAAGCTTCTCTGGGTCATTACAAAGCTCATGTTGGAAGGCTCTGAGCAAATCCCTTTCCATCTCTAGGTCTGAGTCTCTTCTTTTGGAAAATGAGGAGGTTGGACCAGAATCTCTTTAATGGATGGTCTCAGGTCCCTTCCACTTACCTTTTAGGATTCCAGGTGGGCCGTGTTTCTAATCCAACCAACCAAGATCTACTACTGTGCTGTGAAAAACAAAACACCAGATAACTGTCCTGCTAAAGAATATAGAATAAAAGTAGAAAATCACCCCTTTGTCATCCCTAATTGAGCCAGGCAGGGATCTCCAAGAGATGTTAAAAGCATTGGGTGAAACATAGAGAACAGCATAGTCATGCAAAGTAACACATACAGATTAATTATTAGTCCCAAAGAGAAAATGTACTTCAACAATGGGGAGACTAAGCAAGCAGCAACACTCAGAGAGGGACACCCTGGCATGGTGTCCCTCCCGATGGGGCACACTCTGAAGTACACGACATCATCGCGAACTACTAAGGTCCCAATGTTCAGTTTAAGTACAATCATGAAAAAACAGACCAATCAGGTCTCTCTGGCCTCTACTTTCACCCTGTCCCTCCTCCAACTGTCCCTTTCAGCCCCTCTTGATTTATTGCAACTCCCACAGCTGGGGTTTCCAGGGTACATACAACTACAACATAAAGCAGGAGGGTGCAGGGAGATTTCGTTTTCCACTGTATGTCAGGGCTCTCCAGAGAAACAGAACCAGCAGAACCAGTGTGTGTGTGTGTGTGTGTGTGTGTGTGTGATATGATTTAAGAATTTAGTTCATGTAATTGTGGGGGTTGGCAAGTCTGAAATCCATAGGGCATGCCAGCAAGTCTGAAACTCAGGCAAGAGTTGATGTTGCAGGGATGCCTGGGTGGCTCAGTGGCTGAGCCACCTTTGGCTTAGGTCGTGACCCCGGAGTCCTGGGGTTGAGTCCCCCATCGGGCTCCCAGTGGGGAGCCTGCTTCTCCTTCTGCCTATGTCTTTGCCTCTTTCTCTGAATTTCTCATGAATAAATAAAATCTTTTTAAAAGGAAAAAAAAAGAGTTGATGTTGGAGTCTTGGGTCCAAAATCTGCAGGGCACACTGACAGACTGGAAACTCAGAAAGGAGTTGATGTCATTGTAGTCTGGAATCCAAATTCTCTCCGTTCTGAGAAGACTCCATTTTCTGTCTTAAAGCCTTCAACTGGTCAGGTGAGGCCCACCCACATTCCTGCAAGTCATCTCCTTTATTTAGTAAATAGATTGTGCACATCGAACACTTCTACAAAGTGCTTTCACAGCAATATCTAAACCAGTGTTTGATGGAACAGCTGGGCACCATACCCATCAATAAACTGTACCAAGGCATGTACTCACTCTGACCATCCATCTAATTCATTTTTTAGCTATATCCCCACTTCTGTTTTCTCCACCTTTATTTCAAAATTTATATTTTTCATTTCTAATACTTCTGCTTGATTCACTTTCCTTATTTCTTGTTCCTCTTTGATATTGTGAATATCGTCCCTTATGTCCACGTCATGCTTATTTAAAATTCTTGGTTTGTTTGTCCTAATACACCTTCATCAAATGGCAGTTTATTAACTTTATTTTCAGGGAGATGTGGGCTCCTTTCGCCTCTGCACAAGGATCTCAATTATTCAGTCTGGTGTGTGTATTGAGAGAGGAAAAAGGCCAGTTCCTGGTGTGTGTTAGTCCCAAGAAATTTGACTAGAGGGGAGGATGAAAGCTCTAGGGTCCACCACACAGCTGCAAGTGCTCCCTCTGGCTGACACTGTCTCCAGCTAATCATGGTTTCACCTTGAACCAGCTTTAGCAGTCTCCTAGTTGGCATCCTAAGTCCTGCTACTTTGGAGGGGCAGGTGCGTGAATGAATCCTGAGCGCCACTGTCTTTGATTTCCAACCAGCACATGGAATTAATTTGCATGAATGGTGTGAGGTAGGAACCCAACCTCATTTCTTTCCCCATATGGATAGCCAATGTTCCTGGCACTGCTCACTTACTAAATGGCCCATCCTTCCGTTTGCAATGTCACTTCTATATATCACATTTCCAAATGTTCCCTTTCTAATTCTGGGCTCTGCATTCTGTTCCATTGTTCTTTTTGTCTATCATCTGATTTACTACAGCTTTATAATGAACCTTTACATCTGCTACGTCTATCTGGTAGAACTTGCTCTTCTTCCTCAAAATTGGATTGACAATTCTTGGCCCTTTCCTTTTCCATTATAATTTTAGAATCAGCTTCTAAGCGAGATCAGTCAGTCAGAGAAAGACAGATACCATATGATTTCACTCATATGTGGAACTTAAGAAATCAAACAAAAGAACATGGGAGGATAAAAGAGAGAAAAACCAAGAAATGGACTCCTAACTATAGAGAACAAACTGATAGTTACAGGAGGAGAGGTGGGTGAGGGATGGGGGTTATGGGTGATGGGGATTAAGGAGGCACTTGCCCAGATGAGCACTGGGTGTTGTATGGAAGTGTTGAATCACTGAATACACCTGAAACTACTATTATGCTGTATGTTAACTAACTGGAATTTAAATTAAAGCTTTAAATAATAATAATAGGGAATCCCTGGGTGGCTCAGTGGTGTAGCGTCTACCTTCGGCCCAGGGTGTGATCCTGGAGTCCCTGGATCAAGTCCCACGTCAGGTTCCCTGCATGGAGCCTGCTTCTCCCTCTGCCTGTGTCTCTGCCTCTCTCTCTCTCTCTCTCTCTCTCTCTCTCTGTGTCTTTCATGAATAATTAAATAAAATCTTAAAAAGAAATAAATACATATTTGTTTTAAAAAAGAATTTAAAAAAATAAAAAAATAAAATAAAAAATTTAAAATTTTCAAATTCCATTGAAAATCTTAATATTTGGATTGAAATGCACTGACTCTACAGATCAATTTGGGAAGAATTGAGATCTTTACACACAGTTATCTCAGATTATCTCTCCCATTTCTTTAGGTCTTCCTTGTCTGTTTGTTTAAGATTTTATTTATTTATTTGAGAGAGAGTGAGAGCCAGAGCAATCACAGAGGAAGGGGCAAAGGGAGAAGCAGAATCACTGCTGAGCAGAGAGCCTGATGTGGGGCTCAATCCCAGGATGCTGAGACTGTGACTTGAGCCGAAGGCAGATGCTTAATCCGCTGAGCCACCCAGGAGCCCTTCTTTGTTGCCTTAAATTTTAGAGTTTTCTTTATTTTTTTAAAAAAATTTTATTTCTTTATTTTTGAGAGAAAGAGAGAAGCAGATTCCCCACCAAGCAGGGAGCTGGATGTGGGGCTCGATACCAGCACTCTGGGATCACCACCTGAGCTGAAAGCAGACTCTTAACCAACAGAGTCACCCAGGCACCCTAGAGTTTTCTTTCTAAAGATTTGCCCACCCCCTCCTTTTAAAGTTTTATTTATTTATTTATTTATTTATTTATTTATTTATTTATTTATTTATGTAATATCTACACCCAACCTGGGGCTAAAACTCACGACCCCAAGATCAAGAGTGGCATGCACTTCCAACGAGCCAGCCAAGCACCCCTCTCTCCTTTTAAATTATTCCTAGTTACTTTTTAAAAAATGTATTATAGACGGCACCCTTTTTATATTTACATTATCTAAGTACTGGCTATGGGAATATAAAAGGACAATTGCTGGAATCCCTTGGTGGCGCAATGGTTTGGTGCCTGCCTTTGGCCCAGGATGTGATCCTGGAGACCCGGGATCGAATCCCATGTCGGGCTCCCGGTGCATGGAGTCTGCTTCTCCCTCTGCCTCTCTCTCTCTCTGTGTGACTATCATAAGTAAAAATGAAAAAAAAAAGTACAATTGCTTTTGGCATATTGATACTCTGATCAGTGAACTTACAAAACTCTTATCAATTCTGATAATTTGTGTACTCTTTAGAGTTTTTTTTAAACAGACTCTTTTTTTTAATTTTTTAAAATTTATTTATGATAGTCACAGAGAGAGAGAGAGAGGCAGAGACACAGGCAGAGGGCGAAGCAGGCTCCATGCACCGGGAGCCCGACCTGGGATTCGATCCCGGGTCTCCAAGATCCTGCCCTGGGCCAAAGGCAAGCGCCAAACCGCTGCACCACCCAGGGGTCCCTCTTTAGAGTTTTCTATGTAGAGCAATTATATCATATGAAAATAATAAATATTTGTTTTTTCCTTTCCAATCTTCATACCTTATATAACTTGTTTTTCTTGTCTTACTATGCTGGCTGGGACCTCCAGAGCCATATTGAATGTAGTGATTGCTGGCATTCTTGTTATTCTCCAGTTTTTAAAAGGAATGCTTTTTTTTCTACATTTTTTTTAAGTAGGCTTTGTGCCCAACATGGGGCTTGAACTCATGACCCTGAGATCAAGAGTCGCATGCTCTATAGACTGAGCCAGCCACGCGCCTCTAAAATGAATGCTTTTAATGTTTCATCCATGAAATTTACCCATCCTGTAGGATTTTTGTAGATAATTTTTATTAAGTTAAGGACATTCTATTTTTAGGTTGGTAAGAGATTTTATATTGAATGGGTGTTGGTTTTATTGGCTGGTTTCACTGTATCTCTGAAGATGACCTTGTGGTTTTAATCTGCTAATATGAAAAAATCACATTCCTCAATTTTCTAATAATAAACCGAG